>NW_024037857.1:0-159987 GCF_016077235.1 Cyprinodon tularosa | reverse complement strand
AGCTAACTTCTATGTTTTCTATTTCTATTTTTTCTATTGTCCTTTAACATCCTGTCAGGTAAATTAGGCCATGAAAAGACAATATCTAAGTTTGGCTACTGCTCTCTAATGAGAATATCTTAGTGGCACTCATCAGATTTAACTATCTGGAAATTAAAGGCGCCAATAAAGTTAAAGCTGATATATTTTTCTCATTTTTATTTCAAAAAATTGACTGTAGTTGACTGTTTTAATGAGTGTTTGGCTATGTAAAACAAATGGCTAGTCTTGGCCACATGAGCTCTCTATGGCCAAGAACCTTTAAAATCACTCATGTTTGAATAACTGAACATTATTCAGGCTAATCGAATTTTACACATATATATAGAAAAGATCAAAGGAATTCATGACATCATCAGTGAATTCCACACCCATTGACTCCGCCCACATTCCATGATGTCTATGATGAGGTCACAAGACTTTGACTGCCCAACCACATTTGCTTTTCCTACGCTTTCCAAACAGGTGGAAACATTTTGGGCGAGCGCGTAAAAAGCCTCTTTTTACACCAGTAATTTACGCAGAAAACCTTCCTGGTAAAAACTAGTACGTTTTTCATATGTAATTAGTCGAAACCTCTTCACACTTAACCCAGCAACAGTGGAATTGGTTAGAATCAAGCGGTTTAATGCAGAATTTTGCAAACTTTTACAGTTTTGCTTCAGTGAAGTTTCAAACGTTTTACGTTTTTTTAAATATTTTTGGTTTCATAATGGAAGTTCAATGACGGAATCTTTGCGTTCCTAGAGTGAGCCAAGTAGCGCTTTCAAACATTTTACTTTTGACAAACAACTTTTGCTAACTCGCTGAATGTTTAAACTACCCATACGAATTATACATCAAAACGTAGGTGATTTTGTCAGGATTCAGGAAATGGAACTCTCAATGACGACATGCGGCTAAACATGTCATCACTGGTCAGATCAGGGAGGGGACCAGAGAAAATTACAGAGTCCAACATTGTTTTGGCTAACTTACACACCGAAGCAACACTAATGTTAGTGACCTCCGATCGTCATTACCGCGTGAATACCCAGTGGGTACGTCATTGAGCGGGGAAATGGGTTAGAAATATGGATGGGTTAGTGGTAACCAGTGGGCAGTCATCTACAACTACGTTTTCTGCGTACGGTTACCCAATCGCATAGCTGCTCAGGCAATGTTAGAGGACAACTAGGTGGGGTGTCTTGGTGGCTTAAAGGTGGGCATATTTTAACACCTGGATGTTCAAGCTAGGCTTTAAAGTGCTTCTGGACAGTTGGAGTTACTTAGATAAGGAGATATCACAGAAAGAAAAAGACCGAGAAGCCTGAACAACAACGCAGCTCAGCAGTCAAAACAGGAAGTGACCGAGATATTTCTAGCTCCATAAGCAGGCAGCAAGGTACCAGAAGAAAAGACTAGTGATCATGACATTTCTAGAAACTAGTGAACCAATCGAGGAGGTTTTAAAACCCTGTGGGCGAGCCAGAGCCCCTGGAGAGAACCCACAGATGCACAGTCACAGCACGCCAACATCACAGAGAAACACAGCAGGTGAGCTTTGAACCCTGCAGTGCAGTGATGCAGCAGTGTTAATAACTATGCACAAGCTTTTTTAAAGAATAAACTAGTGTGATTTACTCACACACATCCCAACAAAGTGGGCTTATACGTACAAAATTCCCCATCCCCCAATCATGTGTGACTATATATTATGCTGTAATATCTTAACACTTCACTGGAACTGAGCTTTCCTGCCACCGTCTCCACAGATTGTTCCTCTGAATCTGCTTCAGAGGTCGTCCTCATCTCTGGATCAGTGGAGGTTTCACATCCAGGTTGGGACGTCCTCATCTCTGGATCAGTGGAGGTTTCACATCCAGGTTTGGACGTCCTCATCTCTGGATCAGTGGAGGTTTCACATCCAGGTTGGGACAGCTGTGAAACCTCTTCTATTTCTGACTCACTGTCTTGTGAGTCGGTTTGCTCGGATGTCTCACTTACTGTAGTCTGAAAGTATTTAATGAGCGTCGCGTCTTTTCTAAAATAGGGCTCAATATCATCAAGATATTTTTTCATATCCTTCATTTTCTTCATGATGGAAGTTATTTGTTTTTCAATCTTGTGTTGCTTCGTTTTTCGCAAGAAGGGGAACCATTTAGACATAACAAGTTCCAAGTTTTGTTTTTCTTCCTGAATCTTTTGTAATAAACTTTCTTCAGTTTTCTCCAACTCAGCAACCAATTCTTGAGTCTCTCTGTAACTCTTATCCAGTTTAGTTTGAAATGAGATTTCTTTTGTCAAGCTCTCAATCATTTCCATCAATATCTTGTTGTTTTTCTCTAACTTTTCCTCCTGCGCTTTTGCAATTTTGAACTGAAGCTTCATTACAGTTGTATTGACTAACTGTTCTTCTGCTGTTTTTGCCTGCTGCTTAAGTTCAGCATTTCTCCGACGTAAAGCTTCTACTTTTTCCTCTTCCTGATGTTGTTTCATCCGGAAAGCCTCCTGGGCTTTGAGTTCCTGTTGAAGCTCATGGACCCTTTTTTCCAACTGTTTGCTCAACTTTATCTCATTTTTAATCCAGCTGTTAGCATCACATGTAAAGTCTATTTTAGGAAAGTCCTTTTCAAGTTGCTCGTTCAGTCCACAGAGGTGTTGGACGTTTCTCCTATTCAACTCACGCAAGTGTGTTAAATCAATATACTTTTTCAGGAAAGGCATTTTGTGATTTCTTGCAGTTTAAATCCAAAAGAGCTTTGAGGAGCAATAATAGTCAGCTTACCTGCTGGGAGCCTCAGGTAGAATGATACCACGACTCTCAAAACACATCGATATAGAAAAGACTCCGCCCACATTCTTTTTTGTGGACTCCGCCCACAAAAAAGAATGTGGGCGGAGTCCACAAATTTATTTATGTTTACACCCCGCCCACAAAAAAGAATGTGGGTGGAGTCCACAAATTTCATTTTGTTTACACTGGTGTAAACAAAATGAGAAAATAAATCTGTCTAGGTCTAAGTCTTAGGCGGCTGGCCAAGGCTTGGAGCCTTTGTTTGGCACTTTCCAGTGCTTCAGTTATGGGCATCTGGCTATACCTCTTGGCAGTGTTGTGCCTGAACGCGTTCATTGAACGAAAGTTCATGAACTCGTTCATATTTTGGGCGAACGTGAACTGAACGTACTGCATTACTGCCTGATGAACGTTATTGTGAACTCGTTCATTCTGGTGTCTGTGAACGGCACGCTCTCTCAGTTCAGCTCCGTTCAATCGGTTGCCAGATTTCTATAAAGCCCTCCAGGCGACACCCCGGCTAAATCAAACCGTAAACAGGCCTTAATATGTAGCGGGAAAAACACCCAATCTGGCAACACCAGCTACCAGCGTCGTAGCCTACAGCCGCGTGCATCATCAAAACAAAATGCAGCATGGAGGCGAACGTGGAGGCGACAAAGCAGCAGTATTGATCACTTAAAACAGGTTTATGACCAGGTGGTCGGTGAGGATGATGGCAACAAGTTTGCCCGCCGGCTTTCAGTAAAAAAATCCGCACTTCAGTAACCTTAAATTCCTACCTCAGCCTGGTCCCTCAGTTTGTGTTAGTAAAATCTTCTTGAGCGGAGGTCTTCAACAGGGGATCCGCGACCCCTAGGGGGTCTACGGAGGTACTGCATGAGGGTCTGCATGGTTAGTTGATATTTTTATATTCCCCCCTGCATTTATTTTCCCCACTAATTGAAATGTCTTTAAATACTCATTAACATGAAATCAACACACTGTAGTAAACAGATAAATGGAGGCAGAAGATGTCTTTCAGTCATCAGTGCTCACATTCAGCGACACACAGGAGCTCTTTCAAGCTGGGCACCGTTTCCTTCACAACACCTGTCCCATCAACCAGGAATCAGAATCAGAAAAACTTTAATAATCCCAGGGAGAAATTAATTTCTTTACATTACTCCATCTGTAATAGAGTGACTATAGGACACAATTTCATACAATATATATAGTTAGGGGGTCCCCGCTCCATCTCGCCATCAGTTTGGGGGTCCTTGGTCTGGAAAACATAGAAGACCCCTGTTCTTGAGGGTTTTACTATCCATGTAACTTGTTTGTTAAACCTGCCTGGTATAATTTTCCAGGATTCCAGTATTCCTTTTTAGTATGTATTGAAATGGAATTTCAAATGGAAAAAATTATTTAAAAAAAAACAAAAACATTTGCACCTTAAAGACTACTTTCCTGTTTTTCTTTTAATAATTCCTCATAAAAAAGACCATTCAAGCAGCACATTTTTCCTGATGTTTTTGAGAATATACTGTAGGGGTGAAAGCTGCAGCTGCTACTAGTGTGAAGTGATGGACAGCAACAAAGCGTTAAAGCAACAATGGGGAAATGCTGTCCCCTCAATGCTAATGGAAACCCTGGTTGGATAAGGATTCAAAACTGGATATGAAGATGAAATCTGACGCACAGTTTCAGAGTTACAACTGATAAAATAATTGCTGTCTGTGGTTCTACAGTAGGCTATGGTGTAATTGAGCAATATATGAAAAAAAAAAAAAAAGAACTATGAACTAGTTCATTTTTTGGTTTTGAATTATGAACTATGAACTGAACTAGTTCATTTTAAAATGTGTGAACTGAACTTTGAACTAGTTCACGTAGAAAGAGAACTTTGCCAACACTGCCTCTTGGGTACCTGCTTTTTCATTGTAGGCCTACCTCTTAAAGCCTCGGTTAATTGACACATTTCTTTCCTTGTTGCCTTTATATTATCCTCAGCCTTCTTTTCTATGGTGGGTATTTCATCACATGGTTGTTCTTACAGCCAAGTATCTCTAGGATTACCGCTGCTGTGCAGTATACAGCACTAGCATTAGTGTCAGTGATGGTTGAGCTTCATTCACGTTTGCTAGTAGACTTTCTGATGGTAACTCACTTAGTCTCTGTAACTGGCTTTGGGGTCTCCTGGTGGACATCTTTGTCATGATCTTATTTTCAGGTCAGTTGCTGCCTCCTCCAGTGTGGGTACGCTTATTGGAGTGTACACAATCTCTGGTGGGGGGGCTGGTGTTAACTCCCCTCTGACCTGGGTTTCTAGTTCCTCCTTGCTAAAACAGTGGTTTTGGTTTGGTCAGTTTCAAGTTGTCAAAGCAGTTGTCGTTTATGTCAAAAGGGCTCGAAACCTTGGATAGGGGATGTCCAAGACGAAGTCGTAACAGAACCAAGTTCCAGAACTGATCAGACTAACAGAGCAGACAGGGGCAAAGCAAAACTCGGGATCCACAAGACAGAAACCAGTCACAAACAGAAAAATCAGAATTATAGTCAAACGCTAGAGTTACTCTCACCAAACAGAATAAAATGGCACCGCTAGCTTGAAAACAAACAGTATATATAAGAGCTGGAACCAGGTGGATCAGATAAGCAATGATGAGAAAACAGGCAAAGTTAAACAGCTGGGTGGAATGAGCAATCAAGCCACCAGAGCCAGGACCATGACAGTTTATGAATGTTAGAACATTGAGTTAATAGTTGTTTGGCTGTGATTGTAGACTGTGGGTATTTAAGTCTCCATTTCTCCCACATCCTTTGCATATAGCCTCTCTAATTAGGGTTATTTAGGTAGTAAGATTGTAATAGAGCCCTGTTCCCGCATCTGGTGTTGTTCCAGTAGCCCATTTGACATCAAGGTAACCACATATTGACCATTTTATATTCTCCCAGTCCTCTTCTGGATCCTCCATAGGCTCTCTGGCAAACTTCAGGTGGGGACGGACATGTCCTGCCTCTAGCAGGGTGACACGTCTGGCACTGCAGGATCTGAGACCCTCTGGGTGTAATGTGTTACTTATGGTAGCCTTTGTTTCTTTGTTCCCAGCTCTCTGCAGGCCATTCATCAGGTCACTCCCTGTAGCTCTGGGATTTTTGCTCACTGTTCTCATGATCATTTTGACCCCATAGGATGAGATCTTGTGTGGAGCCCCAGATCCACGGAGATTATCAGTGATCTTGTATGTCTTCCATTTTCTTGCAATTTTTTTTCCCACCAAGCTGTTTGCCTATTGTAGATTCACTCTTCCCAGCCTGGTGCAGGCCTACAATTTTCTTCCTGGTGTCCTTTGACAGCTCTTAGGTCTTGGCCATGGTTGAGTTTGGAGTGTGACTGTTTGAGGCAGTGGACAGGTGTCTTTTATACAGATAACGGGTTCAAAAAGGTGCCAATAATACAGGTAATGAGTGGAGGACAGAAGAGATTCTTAAAGGAAAAGTTTCAGGCCTGCGAGAGCCAGAAATATTGCTGGTTTGTGGGTGACCAAATACTTGTTTTCCACCATAAAAAGTTTTTAAAAGTCGTAGGGAAGCGACCGTTCCAACCGTTGCATTCCCGAATTCTCCCGAGTGGTGCCCGACTTTACACAAGTGAATAAAGTGTATGTGGTCGTTTATCAAGGAGGCGTGGTTTGTTGTGGCGGAAGGTTCGCAAGCAAGTTTGGTTGTGGCCGGTTTGTCGGAATCATCTTGCTAACCAGTTAGCAACTTAGTGCTAGCAGGTTCCCAATGGGAAATTCCAAGCAGAGGAGAGTTTAGTGTCGGAGGTCGTGGATGAGTCTCCTCCGTCATCCATTTTTTATTTAGAGGAGGAAAGCGGGGACGAAGATGTTGTGGAAGAGGACGCCAGGGCGGCAGAAGCTTGGTTTGGTGTAGAAGGCTTCCAGCCGTACATGTTTGAGCCCTTGCCTCGCAACGCTGCCAGTTCTGTTAGCTCTACGCCTGCCGAAGACACAGACGTCCATCCCCGTGAACACTGGGACGCAACTCAATGGGAAAGGAAAGGATTCTGATTTCAACCGTTGCATATATTAGCTGCGACACATGAATCAAGATGCTATGACCGAAAACATTTGATTGACAGATGACCGTTGATATATGATTGGCCGAATTTAGATGTTCAGGCTGACATATAAACAGAGATGGGAAGTAACGAAGTACAAATACTTCGTTACTGTACTCAAGTAGATTTTTCTGATATTTTTACTTTACTTTACTACTTATTTTTATGGCGACTTTTTACATCTACTCTTTACATTTTTACACAAATATCTGTACTTTCTACTCCTTACATTTAAAAAAATTGGCTCGTTACTTTAGTTTTGAATCATTTCAATGGAGTTACCGTTATTATTCTTCACGTCATCAATACCAAATTCAATCTAATTGGATGGGAATCTACGTTGCATTTGATGCACCACTACAAGATGAATCGACAGATTCGGCGGTAATTATTGGCGGCAAATCATTGCAGCTTGGTGGCGGTGGCGTTAGCATAGTAGCATGGACGACGAGATGATTGAAAATGAACACAACGGAGATCTAGTCCTATTGGCAGACATCCATTTAAAATGTAGGCAACGGCATGAAAAAAGTGGTTTCTACTTTTGCTTTTATACTTTAAGTACATTTACAAGCCTGTACTTTGTTACTTTTACTTGAGTAAAGAAGTTTAATCAGTACTTCCACTTTTACCAGAGTATTTTTTTAACACAAGTATCTGTACTTTTACTCAAGTACGGAAAGTGAGTACTTTTGCCATCTCTGCATATAACTAACTGGCCTGCATAAGATAATGGAAAAAAACAGATTTTAAGACAGGATTTTTTTTTTAAACAAATGTTCTACATTTTGGGACAATAATGTCTGATAAAGAGAACATTTATATACGTGTTTAAGCCAGAATGATTTTAAATTTAAATATAATTTCCCTACGACTGTAAAAATCCTACAATGTGATTTCCTGGATTTTTTTTTTTCCTCATTTCATCTCATAGTTAAAGTTGACCTATGATGAAAATTACAGACCATTCTCATTATTCTAAGAAGAAACTTGCACAATCAGTGGCTGACTAAATACTATGCGGCCCCACTGTATATTAGTCCAAATAATATGAATTAACAATCCGAGGGCCAAGGAAAGAAGATGCTAATATGGAGAAGTTCTACATGGAGGTACTTATTAGGACAATGATTCATCTTAAAGACCATAAACTAAGTATGTTTTTTTTATCCATCCATTATCCCTGCTGGGGTGGCGAGGGGTGCTGGTGCCTTTCTCCAGCTGTCGATGGGCAAAGTTTTCTTTCTGTTTACAATAAATATTTAACTATTAATATGAATACCAATAAATACCTTTCTGCCAATGACCCAAACTGATTGAGCATTTTACAGTTTCACTGCATCAGCAAGCATTTATTAGAGACATCCAGTTTTGGCGGCAGAGGAATGAGAAATAAAGTGAGCTGCTGTTGGTCTCCATCCAGTAGGCTAATCTCTAATGGCACTGGGAACAGTGTTTGCTGCTGAGCCAGGGCTATCATCTAAATGCAGCCGCAGCAGCGCTGTCTCCGCATCATCTATCAATCCTCTTTTTGCTTAGCCTCACTGTTGCCCCACTTCATTTGGATTTTCTTTTATACGCTCTGTACTTACAGACACCAACACACCCAATGCGGCTCTTTCAATTTACAGTCCTTCCTTAGTCTCCGTGTTTAGATCTATTTCTCTCCTTTACGGGGAAAGCCTAAAATGTCCAGATTCCTCTGACATAGCATCTCTACTCTGCAGAGAAATTTACTCTGTGACAACCAGACATAAATATGATCCATACATGTTGATGGTGAGCACAACCTTAGCATTAAGGTAATGGTTCTATTTTGACGATCAACAGGAAACAAACACAAAAATCTTACTTTTTTTTTTTTTTTTACTTATTGATGAAAGAGAGTTTAGAGAGCCCAAATTATGCAGAACAAAGGACAAGTTTAACCCCTTAAACCCTGAGGGTCTTAGGAGCAAATTCCTCCTGAAATTCCATCTATGAATTAGAGTAAATCCAGCTCCCAAATTGGAAATACAATTGTTTGTATTTGTGTGACAGAAATAGCCTCGTGAGACCATCCTGATCTCGCGAGCTTTCAAGGTTTCACTCGCTAATCAGTCTGGAGACTCTCCGTTAAAGAAAGTTTGGAGCCGTTCACCAAACGAACGTCCAATCAGCGTTGGCTTTGAGGCGGGTTGAGGTGTGACGCAACGAGAAGCGCAACAGTGCAGTCTAAAGAACATGGCGGCTTCAGCCGATGAAGCTAGCGTTAGCGTGGCTATCGAGCAAGTTATATGGGAATTACAGAGTATTTCTTCACTGAAAGAAGAGCAAAACACTGCTCTGGAGGCTTTTCTCAGAGGAAAAGATGTTTTTGCTCTTCTCCCCACTGGTTTCGGCAAGAGTAAGCCTGGCTTGTGGTTGTGTTTTCGTCGTTGCTCTGTTAGTACGTCATATGCTTCGGTGATCTGATTGGTTTATTTGGCCCGTCTATCACCAACATAGGCCAATCAGCTAACCAGCATTTTCGCCCCTTCCCAAAATTACTTCAACAGAAGGTTTCCAGATGGATATGCGGAGCAAATCCATCTGGCGGAGTCAGGTTATGATAGAAAGCCATTGAGGAATATCTTTCAGGTGGAACCACTATTTTAAATGTCACCATGTCTGATTTATAGGTGATTAAACAAAGAAAAAAAAGAAAAAAAATGTAACCTTGCCACTGAATCAGTTGAAGCATGTTTGTTCCACAAAGGTTTTAGTGGGCAGTGCGCTAGGAGGAAATGGGATTTTAGCACAATACCTAAAGTGCAAAATGCATTATTTCTCCTCATCAAAGGGAATCTGTTCAGACAAATATTCTGATTTCCATTATTGGAGACCTTCTGCATGAGGCAAAGCCTTTTCTCCCAAGATTTAGTCGTTGTTTCATTGAAATATACCAATAAAATCACCAAACTGAATAGAAATTAAGAATAACAGAGCAGCTAATGTAACGCATGCCGGTTACATCACCTGAAATGGTCGCACAATGACCTCTGACCCCTCCTTGGAAAGATCTGAGCCTCTAGTTTCCAATCATTTTATTTGTTTACACAGCTATAAAACAAAAAGCATTTGTGAAAAAACTATTTTGAAACACGTTTTAGAAATTTTAAAGCCCCATTTGAAAGGTGTGTGGATGAAACACCATGTGACTGCGTTTGGGCCATTTCTATAAATAGATCATAATAATACATTTTATTTAACAGCTCCTTTCTTGACACTCAAGGTCACTTTACAGAAAATACAAAAAATAAATAAAAAGGAAGATGAAAATAAAAATACAGATACAGGAACATAAAAACAGTCATGGATAGGGAAAAGAGCCGTGTATTCACAGATATGCGAGCTGGAACAGATGGGTTTGGAGTCTGGCATTGAATCAGGGGAGAGAGTCAATACTGCGGAGGATGGGAGGAAGCTCTGCTCCCCATTTCTGGTAGATGGTTTTATAATATTCATAGAAAAATTAACTTTATGAGAAAAACAGCGAGGAATAGAAAGGAGGAAATAGTGATATAAAGGTTGCGGTTTGGCCATAAGGCTTAAATATTACGCTGTTTAAAATAGGGAAACATGATCCAGGGAAGGAAACAGTGGAGTACGTCAAAATGTTTTGCACTAAATATATAAATGAGAGAAATTAATTGATAAACAGATAAAAAATCAATAAATTAAAGTTAAACTTAAAATACATTTTAGACTTGGATTCTAAATCAGAGTGTTTTTCTCTTACTATTGAAATTTCTTAAAAAGACACATTTTCAAAAAAATTTTTTTTTTTTTTTTTTTTTTTTTTTTAGGATATCGACTTAGTTAATTCCTGATCCAAACTCAGTTGGTGGCAGTAATGCACCAAAAAGTTGTTTCCTAACCGCCATAAAAAACAATAAGAAGAAGAGAAGCAGCTGCTAATTCTTGCAAGTTGTGTGAGAGACGCTTCCTGCAAACTAGCTGCAGAGAATGGAGGACCCATGTAAAAAAAACCTAAAGAAAATTGACTTTTATATAGACTCTTACTGCTGCTGCTGTGTTTAATTTATTTATTATGTGTAATGTGAGCGGAGTCCTCCTTTGTTTTGTTCTCCTTGATTTGAAAATGGCTGCAGTGATGTAAATAATTTGGGAAACATGTATCCATGTTGTGCTCTATGGGGTTGTAATTGTGGTTAAATATCTGGACAAGGTGCAACATGGTGGTACATTTTGTAAAACTCTGTCATGTATATATGTAGATTAGATTGGTTCAATTATTCTGCAGCCATTTATAGTTTATGTGTTTCCTGAATATTATGTGTTCACTGACCGTCCTGTTTTTCTGTCCAAAGCTTTTTACCTGACTGTTGTTAGGACTGACCACATAAAGGGGAAATAAAATAAAAAAGAATGGAAAAAGTCTCTAATGTTGAGTCTGACCAGCTGCAGTCTTAAGGTCATGAATCCATCGCTTTCAAGTCCTAAAGTCATGGTCCTGCTGCTGCAGCTGCTGCAGGAACTTACAGTCAAGCATCTGGGACTGGATCCACAGCACCATCTGCTGGTAGGCAAGGCAAGGCAAGGCAAGGCAAATTTATTTGTATAGCACAATTCAGTACAAAGACGATGCAAAGTGCTTTACATGATTAAAATACAGGAAGATAAAACAGGATAGAAGCAAGTAGGAAAAAATAAAAATAAATAAAATAAAATAAAAAAAATACAGAAAAAAAAAAGAATATTAAAGCAGTTGGACTAAAGAAAAAAAAAAGTTGAACTAATGATGTTTTAGTTGAACTGTTTAACTAGAACAATGGAAGGCAATCCTAAACAAATGTGTTTTTAGTCTTGATGTAAAGGAACTCAGGCTTTCTGCACTTTTCCACTTTTCTGGAAGTTTGTTCCAGATCAGTGGAGCATAGGAACTAAATGCTGCTTCTCCATGTTTAGTTCTGGTTCTAGGTCTGCAGAGCAGGCTGGAGCCAGAAGACCTGAGTGGTCTGGAGGGTTGATACACTGATAGCAAGTCTGTGATGTATTTAGGTGCTAAGCCATTCAGAGATTTATAGACTAACAGAAGGATTTTAAAGTCTATTCTCTGAGATACAGGGAGCCAGTGGAAGGACTTTAGAACTGGGGTGATGTGCTCTACTTTCTTAGTCTTAGTGAGGACACGGGCAGCAGCGTTCTGGATCAGCTGCAGCTGTCTGATCCACTTTTTGAGGCAGACCTGTGAAAACACCGTTGCAGTAATCAATTCGACTAAAAGTAAATGCATGGATTAGTTTTTCCAGATCATGCTGAGACATTAGTCCTTTAATCCTGGAAATGTTCTTCAGGTGATAGAAAGCCCACCTTGTAATTGTCTTTAAATGCTTTTGGAGGTTCAAGTCTGAATTCAGCACTACACCTAGATTTGGGGCCTGATCAGTGGTTACTAGCTGAAGCCACTGAAGCTGTGTGCTAACTTTAGATCTCTCCTCTATTGGTCCAAAGATTATTACTTCAGTTTTGTTTTTATTCAGTTGAAGAAAATTATGGAACATCCAGGCATTGATTTCTTCTAAGCATTTCCTCAGTGCTTGAACTGGTTCATAGTCACCTGGTGACATGGTGATGTAAAGCTGTGTGTCGTCTGCATAGTTATGGTAGCTGATGTTGTTTTTTATTAACTGAGCAAGAGGGAGCATGTAGATATTGAATAGGAGGGGACCCAGGATGGACCCTTGGGGAACCCCACATGTGATTTTTTGTCATCTCTGATGTAAAGTTGCCTACTGACACAAAAAAGTCCCTGTCCTTTAAGTAGGATTTAAACCAGTTGAGAGCTGTACCAGAGAGGCCGACCCAGTTTTCCAGGCGCTCTAACAGGATGGAGTGATCTACAGTATCGAATGCTGCACTGAGGTCCAATAGTACCAGCACTGTGGTTCTTCCGCAGTCTGTATTTATACGGATGGCTGCTGGTGACAAAGAGCAGCTGCAACCTTGGAGAATATAGAAAATGATTGCCTAGAATCAACATTTATAAGAATATTTGACAGAAATGGGAGCTCAGATTGGCTAAAGAAGGTCTGATAAAGAAGTTAGCATCATTTTGAGATGGAGATAAAAGCTTTAAGGCCGGCGGGTCCGGTACAGGGCCCATCTACCACCTGCTCATGTTTATCTATAAACACAGTCACATGGTGTTTCATCCACACGCCTTTCAAAATGAGGCTTTAAAATTTCTAAAACATGTTTTAATTGTATAACTTTATGTTTTATAGATGTGTAACCACATAAAATGAGATGTAAAATTCCACCTGACATGTGTGACTGTTGGAGGAAAGCAACAGCAGGTGTTCATTCTTGGCCACACCCGCTAAAACTTTTTTTAGTGTCTCTGCTGTTAGAAATATTGTAAAGAAAATGCAGAGAGAAAATCAAATGTTCAACCTTCATAACTGAAATATGTTTAGCACATATTTTACATAGTTCGTATGAAAAAATATTTTGAAAATTTTCTTGATGTTTTTGTAAGTTTTTTTGATGTCTGATTCTCGTTTTAAATAAAATAACCCTGTTTGGTGACAAAAATTGTACAATTTGTCTTATTTTCAATTCAGTTTGGGGATGGTATTGTGTGCTCAATGCTAAATTTGAATGAATCAATGACTAAATCTTAGGAGCAAAGGCTTTGTCTTATGCAGAAGGTCTCCAATAATGTAAATCAGCATATTCTTTTTTTATGTGTAGAAAAATGCATTTTTGCACATTTGGCACCACTGAGCTCAAATCCCATTTCAACCTATCACTCTGCCCACTAAAGACTTTTTGGAACAAACATTCTTCAACTGATTCAGTCCAGATTTGAGGGTTCAACCAGAGTTTTAAATGGGCTTTCAGGAAGTTTTGCAGTGTTGGCTAAATATTTTTAACTTTTATCTTTGTCGATTAACCTGGCTATAAATCAGACATTTTCACATTTAAAATAAAAAATATCCCTCAATGCCTTTCTTTCATACAAATACACACAACTGTATTTCCAATTTATAGTTTAGGAGCTGAACTTGCTTTAATTCAAATATGTAATTTCAGGAGGAAATTGCTCCTAAGACCCTCGGGGCTTAAGGGTTTAGCCACTAACTTCTGAAAACGAACGATGGATAAGGAGAGAAATCAGAAGGTCCAGTTTATCAAATGTTCAGGTTGAACCGGGGAATATATCCTGAATATTTCCTGTAGAGGTCTCTGCAGAACGGAGGAATGCAATTGGTCTAGTAAAAGGCTCAGGAAGTAGGTATTCCTAATAAGGAGAGAGGAGAGCACAATATGGAGCTAACGTTCAATAAGTTCATGAGTTAAAGAATGAAAACTGTAAATATCCATCCTCTGACATTTATTGAATGAGGTTTTAGTCGATTCGCATCTGTTGTTTGATTCAAAGGAATCTTTCAATGGTGGACGTGTTTCTGTTGGGAAGAGTTCATTGATCTGAATATTAACTCAAGTTTAGAAAAGGCAGCGGGATCTTCTAAAGCTTTAACTCACTGAAACTATAGAAAAGATGGAAATAAATATATTTATATTCATATCAGAAGTTTTATACAGCGTGCACGAGCCGGGCACCGCCTGATCTCTGACATTCTGGAGGGAGAAACACAGGTAAGTGACCATGATCACCTGACAGGAGATGATTATCAGAGTGAGTCACTTACCTGGTTTGTAAGTTCACTCTATCCTCTCAATTATAGGCAGGATCAGCCGATGCGCTCACGACGAGATACGGCCCTGAGCCGCCTAGAGTGTCCCTGATGCTGCAGCCCAGGAGAACATGCAGGAAACCGATACAGGTCAGGGGAAAACAGATCAGGCCGGAACAGTTCCAAGATCCAGGGGTCTGTAGTCCGACCAGGGGTGCTTATCCGCTGAGGAACAGATAGATCCTGGGTTCCGGGAATCCTCAGAGCGTGGAGGCAGGTAGAGTCCAGACGTGTGCCCAGACAGACAAGCACAGAAGCAGACAGGCAGGATCAGATGCAGAGGGGTAGGCTCAGTGGGTGAGAGAACAAGACGTGGTACCAGAAATTCTGCAGGAAACTTTAAACTGGTCTCCTCCTAGTACCCAGGCTTGCAGGAATAAAACTGAGCCTCTCAATCCGCTGGCAGCCTGGAACCAGGGAATAAACTAAAACTACCAAACAGAAAAACGGAAAACAAATAATCATCTGGTCACTTGGGCTGAACTGAATATAAAGCACAGACGCAGGTGGAAAAGATGAGTGAAAATTAGGAACCGGGCAGAACTAGGCAGGTGAGTGAAATGAACAATTAAGGTGAAGCTATCAGGCCAGATCATGACATACAGTGTCTGCCTGTCCACCCTAACCCCTAAATCCCTCCATCACTGTATAGAGCGGGGACTATGTAGTGAACTTTATAGTGAACTCAGTTAACTGACCGTTCAGACAGATGATCCCTGCTTTTTGCTCCGTTGGTCACGTAACTCCTCCTCAACCGTGCGGTGCCTGCGCCATTATTGTTATTAGTCACCGCTGTCGGGTAGCAGCAGCCTATGGCGACAGCGGGCCACTGTGACAGCAAATCCCAGAATGCTTTGCGCAGAGAGCTCAAGTATTCCGGGGTATTTCTGCTTGTCACTACCCGATCCGTCCCAGAAGCACGAACGGAATAAAATCTGTATTGTGGTACTGAATATACTTATTTATATACTTAAAACATTAAAGAATGCTAAACTACATTGTATAGAAAATATGGATGGATACGTTTTACATTCTCTCCATTGTATTGGGTGACGTCATCATCGGACACGCTCAGAGCAAACATAGTAACTTTCCAAAGGCTAATTAAGTGTTTTTCTTTTTTTTTGTTCAATATTTACGCAAATACAAAAATATTCAAAAGGAACCCCCCACTGGAAAAAGACAAAAGAATAAAAGAGTAAGAAAAACAGATTGCCTTTCTGGAAGTTATTCTGTTCGCACATTCTCAGGAAGGATCGTACTTCCGGGACGGAAGTGACAAGCAGGATTTGTCAGACCTGCAAACCTCTGTTCACGTCATTTTTCGGGAGGTTTGAGTTTCATCCAGCAGGAGCTCAGCACAGCGGGCTCACAGCAAACAGGGCTCTAACCACTAGGCCACCACTCCCCATGTGTTGGGAGCTTAATGCCTGGTAAAGATGTTATTTTTATGATACGATCTTAGATGTTCTGATTTTAAAATCTTGACTGGATGTCTTCCAGTGATTTTTCAGCTAACGGCTCTACTGTGGAATTAGACGTTTTGAGTTGTGCAGTTTTTGCTCCCCCAGTGGTCTCTTTAGCATGTGGTAGTTCCATCTGGTTCCCATCCATGACTTCACAGTTTAATAAATGGGTTTCTCTGGAAGTAATTTTTTGTGGTTTAAGACTAACATGAAGAAGTGTCTGATCTGAGCTACTTAGGATTCATTTTAGTCATATATGCCATGGGGTTTTATTAGACTATGCATGAATCCGTGGCATTGTTCTGTCAGACCAGCATACCCATAATCAATACCCGTTTATCCCTTTAGTTCAGTCCTTTAGTCATGTACAACAAAAAACAAAAAAATGTTTTGGCCATCCCACCTTAAATAGTTTTTTGTGTACATGACTAAAGGGATACACGCCTGTTAAAGGTAGCTTAAAGTCTATTTTCCATACAAAACCAAAGGGATAAATGCAAATCTGCCATCTTGTGCATGCATAATGACTATAGGTATGCTGGTCTGACAGAACAGGGGCCTATTGGTTATGACATACAGCTAATTTATGTGATGAAGGCTTCATAATAAAACTGAAATCTTGATTACAATGTAAATTGTAGTTGACAATAAACAAATTGATTGACTGATTGATGATGTTTAATTGTTAAGTGATTTTTGTTTTTTCTTGTGTACCCCAAAAAGACTAGCTCCTCCCACTTTTGGTGACATCTAATGTGAATCTTTTTCAATAATGAACAAACGACTCAGCGTGGAGAGATGGCACTTGGTGGACTTGTCAATCTGGATGAAGACCTAACTCGGCTTGTAGGTCTGCTTCAACAGCATGACTTGCTCATGAGCTCCTCGCAAGGGCAGACTGAATTTCAAACATGTTAGATTTTCTCCTGCCCTTTCGATTCCTGATCGGAAGGTGGTCATTAGAGGCTGATCGCCCCTGGTTACCCCCGTACACTACACAGTGCATGATGCACTATGACTGAAACTCTCCCCGATCAAAAACAGTTTTGCACGACTAGGGAACCGGCCCGTAAAAGGGCAGAAACTCGTACAGTGTGCATTAGCTGTAAGGTTTATTCAATGATGATTATAAAGTTAATGTGTGTGCATATGATATATTGAAGAAATAAGATGCTACATTCTGTCCTGTGATTCAGTCAGGATGTTGGGATCTGGAGATCTGCCACCTGTCTCCAGCAGAGAGCGCTGTGGGCTTCCTGAGCTGGAGTCCTCACCACACCTGAGGATCATCAGCTCATCAGAAGACCACCCTTCATAAGCAGCAGTCAGACCTTCCTTCGACGCCGCAGTGTTGACTAAGTTTGGTTAGCGAACCCGAGCCTCTAAGAATTTAGGAAATCTTGTAGACTCTAGAGAGAAACAAGCTTTTCTAATTTGCCTCTGTCTTCTTTAATCACAGGAAATCCCACCGATGTCTGAAGCTCTGGATGAGCTTAATCTGAGATCCTGCCTGCCTGCCAAGTAAGCCAAACCTGAAGATCGCAATCTGGATTCCTTCATCAGCTCTCAGAGGAAGAGCTTGGAAACATACTCAAGTCTGAAAACTCTCCAGCTCGAAGCTAGACGCTGCTGCTGCTTAACTCTCTGCCTCTTCAACTGTCTCTGGACCCAACCGGTTCCCCCTCTCATAGGATCTGTCAGAACCACTTCAGGTACATTAAAAGATTCAACTCTCTCATCATACAATCAAACTGCAAAGCTAATCAAACTCTCATCTCTCCAGAAAGGAGTTGAAACCAGTCTCGGACCAGCACCTGAACCAGTCATTACATTCTCTGTGTGTGTTTCTCAATAAACTTTGTTCAAACTTTTACTCAGTCTCCAGTAGTGTTCTGCGTATGGGTCAAGTCCTTAGCCCATCATGACACAGGAGGGGTAATTTTGTTTATTTCAGGGTCATTTCACTTTATGACCTGTCTCCAGCCAGTTGGTCATAAAGCAGGGTCATTCTGTTTTATGACCTGCATCCAGCTAATCATTACAGGGTCTTCTGTCCTAAGACCCACCCAGTTGCTTGTGATCTGTTAATAAAAGACTCTGCTGTTCTGGTGGGGGGCAGAAAGAAAGGTGCTGAAATGTGAGCATGCAGCCTTTCTCCTCCTGCAGGAAGCTGAATGAAAATCCCTTGGTGTGTCAGATTCATATTTTGTCCTATATGAACTCACAATTTTTAAACCCAACATTATTGGTGCCGAAACCCGGGAGTCAAGATCCAGTTGTCCAGGACCGTGCGGGACCAAGGCCAAGAAACTGTCGACAGCCGTCCCCCCTTCGCCGGACGGGGCCAATAGGTTGGTCCAGCCCTGCCCTGGGCATCCTGGTGACGACTCTCGCTGAGGACTGAATCTGCGCAGCGAAAGGGTAGGCCTGAAAGCTTTTGATCAAAAGTTGGTCTGGGACCATGTGAAAGCTATAACTGGTTGTAGTCGCAAGAATATTTGACAAACAGGGTTTTGTTGTGATAGATCTGGGATCGGTATTCTGTGCGTTTGGGTCTGGGACCCTCTGTGTTCTTTTAGATAAGAACACAGCTAAGTAAGGTTTGCAGCTGCCGCAGCAGGGATATTTGACGAAACCAAGTTTTGTTGACAGATGTGGCATCTGGGTATCCGGTGCATGCGAGGGCCTGGAGTTTGAGACTCCAAAGTGTACACGTAACGATAGGTGTTTTGCGTCTATATTGGTTAAAATAATAAAAAAATATTAGAATAGGCTTTCAAAAGTGTGACTGTGTGGAAGTGTGTGAGGAAACAATTGAACCTTTAGGTTCCGTTGTTTCATACTAAAACAGCAGGAATTAATACAGTATAGCTCTTGTGGATGCAGAGGCAAGAATTTCTCACCTGAAAAGGTAGAAGCAGAAATTACCACAACAGTTTTTGGGTGCTGTCCTGCTGAATAAACATCCAGTGCGTAGAATACCCTAGGTGTTTGTACTGGACTAAATTCTTTAAAATGGGAAAAGGTCAAAGTAAAATTAGAGATAATTTAGAATCTACGATTAGAAGTTTGTAGAAGCGCAGGATCCAACAAAAAATAAAGGCTTGAATATATGGTTTTAAAAAAATATGGGTTTGAGGGACGCCTCTATTCCAAAATAATAAATAATAGACCTTAAGAATAAAATAACTAAAGAGTGCAAGGGAGATTAAATAATTAAAAAGGATGGGTTCGGGAAAGAGTATAGAGAAGATCATAAAAGGGATGAAAAGTTTGTGTCAGATTGATCCAAGTAATTTAAAATACTTGTAGGAGTGGAAGTAAAAGTATGAAATAGATGGTGTGTGGAAGTAGCAAAAATAGATAAATAAATAAATATAAAAATAAATAAATAGATAGATAAATAAATAGATAAGCTCCAAATGGCGAGGTGTAGGTATGATGCATGCACAAAGTAGATACGATGAAAACCTAAATAAATAGATCTAATGTTGTGTTTGTCCGTCTTTAAATGTTATGTGTTTCCGTCTTTAAAGTTATGTTTGTGGGTTTTTTAAGTTGTTTGTGCGTCCAAAAGCTAATGAAACACAGTTTAGAGGGAGACAGCTTGAATTTGCAGCAGCGGGGGAGTATGTCTGTGGATCAATGACTGCAGCGTTGATCCAGCAGACAGCCTTCCTAATGCGTCTGCAGGTTTAATAAAAAAAATTAAATAAATAAATAACCCACCAGAAATCCTGTTAAAAGGGAGTTTTTCCTCTCCACTGTCGCTACAAGCATGCTTAGTGTGAGGGATTGCTGAAGAGTCAATGAGTCGATGCAATCAGCTGGTTTTCCTTAGATAGAAAACTTTGAATCAATCTGACTGGATGATCTGGTTGAACTGGAAAGTGCCTTGAGATGACATGTGTTGTGAATTTGGCGCTATAGAAATAAACTGAATTGAATTGAAATGTATTTTAGTCATGCAAGCTACATACAGGGAATAAAAAAAATTAGAGAGGTTAAATAAGTGGATTGTGCAAGTTAAACATAGAAAAAGCTATGAAGTGTAGTTTGGGCCATAATTGGGCTGAAGTGAGGAAACAATCAGAGATGGCAAAAGTACTCACTTTCCGTACTTGAGTAAAAGTACAGATACTTGTGTTAAAGAATACTCTGGTAAAAGTGGAAGTACTGATTAAACTTCTTTACTCAAGTAAAAGTAACAAAGTACAGGCTTGTAAATTTCCTTAAAGTATAAAAGTAAAAGTAGAAACCACTTTTTTCATGCCGTTGCCTACATTTTAAATGGATGTCTGCCAATAGGACTAGATCTCCGTTGTGTTCATTTTCAATCATCTCGTCGTCCATGCTACTATGCTAACGCCACCGCCACCAAGCTGCAATGATTTGCCGCCAATGAATACCGCCGAATCTGTCGATTCATCTTGTAGTGGTGCGTCAAATGCAACGTAGATTCCCATCCAGTTAGATTGAATTTGGTATTGATGACGTGAAAAATAATAACGGTAACTCCATTGAAATGATTCAAAACTAAAGTAACGAGCCAATTTTTTAAAATGTAAGGAGTAGAAAGTACAGATATTTGTGTAAAAATGTAAGGAGTAGAAGTAAAAAGTCGCCATAAAAATAAGTAGTAAAGTAAAGTAAAAATATCAGAAAAATCTACTTGAGTACAGTAACGAAGTATTTGTACTTCGTTACTTCCCATCTCTGGAAACAATATACTGGGCGTGGAGGAAATCCAGCTGAAATTTTACCTCTGGGGGATGGGGACCTAGAAAGACAGGTTAATGCGGTCTGTGAGACAGCCCAACGTCTGTGCAGACAACCTCCCGTTCTAATTAAATCTCCGTCCAGAAATTAGAGGTCATTTGGAAAAACATTTGGTTGGATGGAAAACTGCAAATTTTAACACATTGATGGAGTATGCTTTGCATGCTCAGGATTGGGAAACTAAAAACAAAAAGACTCAAATCCACCTAGTGACTGATAGTTCAGTCGTGGGTAAAATGTCAGGAATCCATTATCAGGACTCCAGAGCTAAAAGCAGCTGACACACACGTGATACATTCAGGCTCATCCCCAAAAACATTTTACTACCTGGATCTAACCACCCAGGGGAAAAGATGAACCATAGGAGGGGTTATAAAAATTGTACGTGGATGAGTCAGTTTCCAGAGAGAAATTAGTTGTTTTTACAATTGTAGATGAGTTAAAAAAAAAACATTTTGCAGTGCTGCCTTAAAATCATCATATTCTAAGTAAACTGCAGAGATTGTTGCACTAACAAAGCATGTGAAATTTCAAAAGGAATCAAGGATGCAGGGGCAGTCCTAGGAGCTAAGGGGGCTTTCAGCCCAGATCAGTAAAAGCAGACCAGGAAGGAAGAGTCCACACGGCAGTTCTTCATCTGAGGTGCGACTAGTCATTAAAATAGTAGATGTGTATGAAGCATGGGGGATATTAAATGCATTAAAGGAAAAAACATGAATAGTTCTAACAATTATTAGACAAGCAGTTAGACTTATATGCGATTCAGGAGCCTGTAAAATTTGCATTAAAGATAACGTATGACTAAAACCATCTAAAATGCTAATTTTTGTAAAATCAGCAAATGGTCAAATGGAATACCTTTAAAAATAGAAAACCTTCAAACAGGAAAAAGATTGCAAGGTTCTATGTTTCTGTAGTAATATCACCAACTCACCACATTAATCTGTTAGGATGGGAATTGATGGGAAAATTAAGCAATTTTTCCCAAACAGGGGGGCATGAAGGCCGAATGTGTGGAACATGTAAATAGCGTTTCAACAAAATCTTCTTGTGTCTATATTCACTATGCTAGAAGCACATTGTCAGATCCACAGGATGAAAGTCTGTTAGTTGAACAGTAGAACACTTTGAATTTGTGCAAAACAGTTTCTGAAACAAGACATTACTATAATGGCTACACAAATTATGTACACAGATGGGGGTTCTTAGCGGCAGTTACTGTTATGCTTTCTACACAGATGTAAGGAATGTACCGCTTATCATGGGTACATCATTTGTCATTGTTAAAGACCAGTGAAGCACAGTGGAGAGACACAGGCCTGCGTTTAGAAGCTGCAGAAGGCGCATCTGATTTCTATCTATGTCTGCACCACACGAACCCAGGCTGGCTCTATAGCCCTAACACAGAAACAGCCTTATATAATTCTGTTCAATGCAGAAGCTTGGGTCCAAGATTTAGCATGAAATAAAATAACTCAGCATTCTTTGCTATCACAATCTGATAAAAAAAATATTTAAAAGATATTTTAAATGCTTTGTGGTCTACAGGTGAAAATCCCTTGGTGTGTCAGATTAATTTTTTGTCCTATATGAACTCACCATTTTTTTAAGCTAACATTAGCATTGTCGGCCTTGGAGTAAACTCTGATCTCCATGTGATTATAGTTAGCATCAAAATGAAGCAAGACGATAAGCATTGAAAAGCTCAGACAGCATGTGCATAAGCACAACAATTTTATTCTTCATTTTGCCTCAGATTTTGCTCTTCAAAGGCTAAAAATTACAACCATGGTACATTTAAAAAAATATTTGTTGCATAGATCTTAAATAAGTTAATAAACATTCTTCACTATATTTTCAAATCTAAATGTTCACAGTAAAACTGTGAATTCTTCTCTTGCTGCTCATTGTGCAAATAAAGCCTCTTTAGTTGCTTTTTAAAGTGCTAATCAACCAATTGAATTCCCTGACCAAACCCAGGTAGAGGCAACGCTTTTTAACCACTATCCTGCAGAAAAAACTGGTAATAATTGTGTGTATTATGGAGTATTTTTAAAGCTCTTTAAAGTTTGAATAATGTGCCCCATTATCCAACTCATGTATGTGAAACTGAAGTAAAGATTCAGTGCAACCTGTTCCCTACGTTAAACTACGTATTGTAACCTTTTCCTGTATGATGATGATGTGGTCAGGACGCACTGTGTACGTCTGGATTAAGATGAAAAGAAGTTGAATTCAAATTGATCTATTTCAGCTCTATTCAAATCAGGTAGATTAAGCTGTGCTATCTGTGAATCAAGTGGATTGTATTTGTGCTAAGCTTTCATGCATCATTAAAAACTACATTCAACTGTTTACTGCATTGAAACTGGAAGAAATATAATTGTTTTATACATTTTGTTGAGTTCACAATATATATTTATTTCTGGTTATGAAGCCAGTGGTTGCCAGATCCAAGTAGCTTCATAATGGAGCCAAGAAATATTTTCTTTTACAGATATTTTTGTAAATCAATGGTGGAAAAAAAAGAGCAAAATGAAAGAGAATATTGGTCAAACTTTGGAGCTTTGGTGCCAATTTAGCAAGAAACTCAGAATGAACAAAGATGTGTTGCTTATGTTCAATCTTTGCTAATGCTATTGTTATAAGTTAATGTTAAGCAGTAGCTAATGTTAATTACTAATGTTGATTAAGGATAAAATCTAGCTAATAGTGCTATTAGTTAAAACAATAGCTAATGCTAATGTTGGCTAGCATTAGTGGACCTGGAAACAGGCTGTGAAACAGTACGGAACAAGAGCCGGTGAGTTTGAGGGCGCCCCCTCCTGGCCAGGAGGAGTTAAACTTGTAGCTATCACCTTTAAATTTCTAAATGAAGGAATATTCAGACTTAAAAGAATTGTGTTTGATGGGCTGATCTTTCTTCCTAATGGCAGGAAATGTTACCTTAATATGTCTAATAGGTTGAAAAATTTGCTATGGGCACATGTTTTAGGTATCAAATATGATATGACTCAAATGTCATATTTTCAACAACTAATACCTGAGAAATCTAGCAAAACAAATTATATAATAAACATCTACAATATAGCAGCTAAATATATGTACAGAGACAAATAAAAGGTACAACATGAAAAAATGTCCGTTTCTTCATCAAGGAGTGCTGTGCCTATGCGTCATAGGATGCGCGGGTGTTTGGCCTGAGGGATCTCATCTTAGGAGGAAAACAAAAGGACAAGTTAGAAAACCAGCAGTTTCTTAGAGAGAAATCTCCATAAATGTATATTTGTCTTTACTAACCGGTAGATTGGTTCTGTTCATCATGGTGGGGAAGGTTGAACCGCCCGGCTCGGTATGTGCCACATTAGAAAAGGAGGAACCCATTCTCTGCATGGTCTGTGGCGGTATAAACATGCCTACTGATGCGGTGGAGCGATGGCTGTCATACGTGGAAGGATGTGTCTGATGGACTTCGTACATGTTTTTCTCTGCAAAAGAAAGTTTAATTCAATCCTCAAGGAAACAACAGTGTGAAAATCACTGGAAGACTCTGACCTATTGTCTCCTATATGTCTCTCTTTGTGGCATTCTAGGTATGTTAGCCTTGCCTGTTCTCGTAAAACATTTCCTTGAAAGATTTCCTTGAGAGGGGCGTGAAGGAAGCCATTTATGTTAAAAGAGAAAAACCAACCTTAAACATGGGGTTTAAGGTTGGTTTTAATAGAGTTGATTCCTTCCCAATACCATCTCAACCTCCATCGCTATGTAAGGCAACACAATATCTCGCCAGGTCAGCCAGATCAACAATGACCCTTACTGACTGCCTTTCCAGAGGAATGGGCCGGTATCGGGTATTGCTAATGTATTCTTAAGAGGTGAAGCTGGTTTTGCAGATTCAATGTTCATGTCTTCTAAGCCTTTTAAGGCTTTGTTGGGCTACTTTATAAAAACCTGGAACTAAACGCTATTTCTGACATTTTTAATTGAAAAATCTTCCTGGATGGAAGAGAAACGTCTTCAAACTTAGAAACAAAGTCCAGTGGTTTGATTTTTTATTTTTTTTACTTTTTTGGAACGTTGAAGATGGAGAAACTTTGAAGTCTAAGATATCCTAACTGCAAATTACGGAGGTGTTAGCATCATTCCATCGGGGAGTTCTGCTGCAATCAGGACTGATGGACTCAGCAACCTGATGGCATCTTTTGGACATTTATGGAAAAATGGAAGCAAGATATAAGACAACAGCCAAGATGTTTGAACGTTGGTGAGACTTGTTTACAGGAACCCTTTTACTCATCTGATATTTATAATTAAAACATTTCATCTTACAGTAATTGCTCTTTAAATAAATAAACACGACATTTTATCTGCTACCTTTATTTGTCAGTGTGTGGTGTGAGCAACATCATTACACATCTGGGACCCATGACTCAGATGGATGGGGGTCGTTAAATTAATTAGAAACTTACTGGCTCCAGCTGCTCCTGATGGGCTCGTAGATCTGGACCACTCAACGTCGTCATCCATCCACTCGTTCACCAGTTTTTCTTTCATGTCTTTCTTTCTGCAAAAAAGATATAAAAAAATGTTATTTTAGAGATTTTTTACGTCCGGCCTGCCTCAGAAGTTCCTAGTTATTGCTTGGTCTAATCTCTGAATTGGTGAAACACTGGGCGCGATCACCATACACATCAAAAAGTACGAAATGAAATAGTTTGTTTGCACAGGACTACCTGTTGAGGTAGTTTAAAGTGTATTTTTTGTACAAAACTAAAGGGATAAACTAAATGGGTATTGACTATGGGTATGCTGGTCTGACTGGGTATGCTTATCTGACAGAACACCGTTCCTGGATAAAAAACATGAATCTGAGTAAGTTTAATGTAACTTGCGAAAATAAAAAATACATCTATGTTTTTGTTTCAATTTCTGGGTCTAACGATCAACCAAGGTAATTGAGGTTATCTCGGGGCGAGAAACCTTTTTGTAAAGCAAAGAGGGTGAGCAAGAAATGTTTCAGGACTAAATTTGGCGCCATCATTTCACCCTGGAACAATGAACAGTCTTCCTCCTTTGTTTTTAGCGTTTTCATGTTTTTATTCAACAAATAAATTCCCATGACCACTTACTTTGATTGTTTGTTTTTGTTGACCACAGTGTAAGCGACCAGGCCTCCCACGGCGGCCAACATTACGACAAGGGTTACACTCAACCCTGCATAAAAAGGAATTTTTTGGATGGGCATGTCACAGTTGTTTCCCAGGTACCAGATGCTATCCACTGAAGTACAACTAGGGAGGGAAAAAAAAAATTCCAGTTAAGACAAACAATGGAGTCTAATGAAGTAACATAAGGGTGAATCATTCAAAAGTTAAGCAATTATTGAAATGTACAAATTGATAAATATAAAAAAAAAACAAATACGATGGTGGCAGGAAATGCTATGCTGTCTGTATGTATCATTTATAGTTCTGCATGTCACTACCCGATCCATCGCGGAAGCACGACCCGTACCAGCATCTTATTCAAGCAGCCAGATTTATAGCCAGGTCTCCCTCCATTTATTTTGTAAAAAAAGACCTTAATTACGTTTTTTTCCTAGTAAGTGTACTAAACTTTAAAGTATTAAAGGTTAAAGTCGCAGGGAAGCGGCTGTTCCAACCGTTTCATTTCTGAATTTTCCCAGTGGTGCCCAACTTTACAAGAGTGAATAAAGTGAATGTGATTGGTCGATTATCAAGGGGGCGGGATTGTTGTGGTGGAAGGTTCGCAAGCACGTTTGGTTGTGGCCGGTTTGTCGGCAGCGTCTTGCTAACCAGTTAGCAACTTAGTGCTAGCAGGTTCCCAATGGGAAATTCCATTGGGACCAAGTAGCACTAAATTGGTGACTTAGAAACGACGCTGTCAAGGAACGCTATGGACAGCGGAAACATGCAAGAGGAGGAGAGTTTAGTGTCGGAGGTCGTGGATGAGTCTCCTCCGTCATCCATTTTTTATTTAGAGGAGGAAAGCGGGGACGAAGATGTTGTGGAAGAGGACGCCAGGGCGGCAGAAGCTTGGTTTGGTGTAGAAGGCTTCCAGCCGTACATGTTTGAGCCCTTGCCTCGCAACGCTGCCAGTTCTGTTAGCTCTACGCCTGCCGAAGACACAGACGTCCATCCCCGTGAACACTGGGACGCAACTCAATGGGAAAGGAAAGGATTCTGATTTCAACCGTTGCGTATATTAGCTGCGACACATGAATCAAGATGCTATGACCGAAAACATTTGATTGACAGATGACCGTTGATATATGATTGGCCGAATTTAGGTGTTCAGGCTGACGTAGAACTAACTGGCCTGCAGAAGATAACGAAAAAAAACACAGATTTTAAGACAGAATTTTTTTTTTTAATACACATTTTCTAACTTTTGGGACAATATGGTCTGATAACATTTACATATATGTTTAAGCCAGAATAATTTGACATTTAAATATGACTTCCTATGACTTTGATAATGTATTTCCTGAGAAAATAAATGCATTAAAATCCTTTCTGTCTTATCACTCTGTTCCCGATTTGCACAATATTGGGATGCTACGCTACTTCCAGGAGCTAACTTTTTGGGTTTTGGATTTTAAACATAAATCTAGTCTTTTTGAGTTTAATGTTTTCGTTTTAACCTCATGCTATATAGTGCGTAATCTAAAGAAAGAAACAACTAAAATGCAGATAAATGTGGCCTGACTGTTCTGAACATGTCCCATGATGACGTCAGAGAAGCAGTTTTTTTTTTTTTTTTTGAGTTTTTACGGCACTAGTGGCTCGTTTTTCTGACAGTAGCCTGACAGAAAAGGGGGAATGAGAGAGGGGGAGGGACATGCGGCAAAGGACCACAGGTCTCTTTCTCTCCGAAGAGAGAAAGAGAAAAATGAGAAAGCATTTTTTTTCATTTCTTTGAGATATATTTTCAATTCTGATAAGTAGAGAGAGAAAATAAATCGGTTTATTCTGATGCTCAATAAGCTACAGCTTAGTGAGTTAAGATTCTTCATTTCTGCAGCACTAAAACATTATTTGTAAAATGATAAATGAAAAAAGATAAAATGTCTTCTAAGATGATTAGAATATAAATAAAAAAAACAATACTATTAATTGTGAGCTAGTGAATAAAAAACCTTTAATAATGAAACCAGTGTTAAAGAAGTAAATCCACGTACTTGCAGACCTCTCCCACGTCTTTGTAGAGTGTACACTTTCCCCCATTTTTGCAGTTTAGAGGATCTGTGGGGTGTTCTGGGTTACATCTGGTTAGACAAGCTAAGGATCCATTCCCTAACGTTGTCGGAGTGAAATATTGGGCTAGATCATCGTCGTTAACTCTTTTCATACATTCAGCTGAAGAAACAAAGACACAAGATTTTAGCATTAGGCGGAAACACAAAGTCCACACAGACAGAAAGACTGCGGCTAGGAGTCATTAGAATCACAGATCAATATTATTTCAGCTCATAACTTTCACAGACATTTTATAATCATTCAAAATCCATTATGTGTCCAAAATAATCTTTCCTAAATATTTACTTTGCTGCAGAATGTGACTCGTTCCAAGTGATGGGAATTTAGGCTACATTCCTCTACGATCAGCTAAACACTCTTATTCTGTGATAACTCTGAGGGATTAATAGTTTGTTTGTAGAGTAATTTAACCCTTACCTGTCTCATTAAATTCAGTTTTGCTGGTAACGCTGCTGGAAACACTAAGCTCACAATCTGTCAGAGGAGAAAGAAAACCCATATTTGATCTCAACAGGAAAACATAAGGCAGTGAAGATTCATTTGATTTGTGATTTCTTTGAGAAAGACTCTCAGTATTACCTTCTTCACACGATACCATCTCTTCCAGGACATCTACTATGTCGTCAACGCCTTCATCATATTGTTGTGTATAGTCAACGTTGGGAATTTCCAAAACCACATCATGGTCCACTGTTACACTGAAAAAGACAGATTTCTGTTAACATTAGGACATTAATTTTTTTTATTTAAACCCTTTTATTCCATTGCTGTTATTTATCTAATATATGCAGATATAAAAACTTTTAAGATCGTTTGATCCTGGAAATTTCTCCTCTCCATATAAATATTTGATTCCCTGTGAAAAAGTGCCGATCATTCTTTAATAAGATCCTTGTCAAACGGACACGAAATGTTTGCTTTTTAAACTGGATATGTGTAACACACCCAGTTAATTATATGTTTTTTATACGCAGAACTATGACAAAGATCTGACCAAATCAGGAAATAAACAGAGATGGGAAGTAACGAAGTACAAATACTTCGTTACTGTACTCAAGTAGATTTTTCTGATATTTTTACTTTACTACTAATTTTATGGCGACTTTTTACTTCTACTCCTTACATTTTTACACAAATATCTGTACTTTCTACTCCTTACATTTTAAAAAATTGGCTCGTTACTTTAGTTTTGAATCATTTCAATGGAGTTACCGTTATTATTTTTCACGTCATCAATACCAAATTCAATCTAACTGGATGGGAATCTACGTTGCATTTGACGCACCACTACAAGATGAATCGACAGATTCGGCGGTATTCATTGGCGGCAAATCATTGCAGCTTGGTGGCGGTGGCGTTAGCATAGTAGCATGGACGACGAGATGATTGAAAATGAACACAACGGAGATCTAGTCCTATTGGCAGACATCCATTTAAAATGTAGGCAACAGCATGAAAAAAGTGGTTTCTACTTTTACTTTTATACTTTAAGTACATTTACAAGCCTGTACTTTGTTACTTTTACTTGAGTTTAATCAGTACTTCCACTTTTACCAGAGTATTTTTTAACACAAGTATCTGTACTTTTACTCAAGTACGGAAAGTGAGTACTTTTGCCATCTCTGGAAATAAAACAGCGTGATTGGCTGTAAGGAGAGCGGAGACAGAGGAAGAAAACCTGCTGCTGACCAGGTTAGCTCTGGGAGGATGTTACTATGGCAACAGAAATGGAAAAGTCAGAGTCTTCCTGTTTTCAGGTTAAAAAACGTAGAGTTTTCAGTAAACCTGCTTCATGAAACAGAACCCTGGAATCCATTCTGTTATTGATCCGGTTTGTTATTTCTTATTAATTAAAGTTTATTTTCATCTAGATTATCATTTTACAGCCGCTTGCAGAGGAAGCTTATTTTTGCAGTGTATTGTTTATTAGACTCTATAACAATAAGATCTGGAGTAATTTACCCGTCTGCCAGCGGTGCATCCTCTTTGACTGATCTTTTCTGAAAAAAGATACAAAAGATATTAGTCGGTCATATAATCCAATCTCTGGATTAACAGCTGGTTATAACGTATTTAAACGGCATTACCTCTTTCACTGTGTGATCTGGTTTTTTACCAGCATTCCCAGGACTGAGAAAATGAAATGAAAGAAAGTCATTATTAGTTTGCCATTTCACAAGTTATTCACACTTTATTATCTTACATCATATCACTTAAGTACCTCATTTAAAAATAATATATCTAAAATTTCAAGCATATAAAATGGTTGGCATCAATAGATTTTTTTTTTACCTTAGTTTCTTCACAAGGATCCCTTTGTAATGTTTTACTTTTCCGTAGTAGGTTTTGTTCATCTGGAAAGGAAACACAATAATGTGTTGACAAAGTTAAAAGAAAACATCCTGCTGTAAACATGTTCTCCTATTTGGAAAAAAAACATTTAGTTTGGCCACTTAAAAATGTGTAAACATTTCTAGATATATATAAAAATAATTCTAACTATTATAATTTTGTTTTGTTTTTTTACCTAGTTAAAAATTATTGAACTAATTCATAGCAGCCGTTGTGGAACCAAACACTCAGAGTTCCCGACTTTTGGCTAGATCAAATTAAAGTTGTGGATTTAAATCTGAATTTGTTAAACCTGCATCAATAACCAGACCCCTGCTCCCTATCAGCTGATTTGTTCTGTCTCCTATATATACTCCTCCTATGCTGTTTCTCATTGCTGGATTCTCTTAATTGCTTTGATCCTCCAGTGTGTTTCTCCCTTGCATCTCCTGATTTTAAGTTACTGTTTATTATTCCTGGATTTTTTCTTCTTTTGCCATCTACATCTCATTAAATCTCATCTCTGCATTTCGGCTCTCAACGAACTTCCACCAATCCTTACAGTGAGCGGTATCTAAGCTCCTACCTTTATAAATATTAATGGGGAATATAAAGTACAACACTGTTAGTAAAAATTAATGGTAATAATATTCAGATTTTTCCCAGTGAGTGAGTTAACTTCTTTTAAATGTTGTGAGTTTGTTCTACAGGAACAAAAATTGGGGGAAATAAATGTTTTGTTTTAATGTTCTATTACAGGTTGCAAAAGAAAGATGGAAGGTAACAGAAAACGAGACATTTTTCTGAAATTATGATTTAAGATCACATTAGTTAACGTCACATAATGTATTTTGTTCTCCAATTACCTTGTACAACGACACATTGCTAAATAATTCAAGGACATAAAACAGAAAAATTAAATTCTTTGAGGTCTGAATTTATTTTTTATGTGTTTGAATGACCAGATGGAAAAGTTTAGTAAATAGTTATTAACTCCCATCAGTCTCTGCAGACCAGAAAAACAACAGAGCATTCAAGAACAGCACAGTTCTGTCACTCATGGATGTGTTTCTACTTTACCTTTTCTTTAAAGTCCTCTACAAAGTCTTTGTATTGAGTTGAGTTTTCGTCCTTATACGCTGGAATAAATGGCTTAATGATCACCACCACAACAACCACCTTCTGCTCAAACTTATCTGCGAAAATAGAATAAATTAATTAAAAGGTAAAACATAAAAACAATTAATGATTTAAAATTCTTGTGTGAGAGGAATAAAATTAGTAAATCAACTATACCTGGCAAAATACTTTGAACCTTTTCACACCTTTCCCCTTCAAATCCAGGACGACAAACACAGATCATCCCATTCGGAGTACCACCATTTTCACAAGTCGGGACCTTCTCTGTAGTCGTAGATTTTGTTGTTGTAGGTGTGACTTCTGGAACCGTGGTGTTAGTCTGTTGTGATGTTGAACCAGTGGAACCAACAGATACAGTTGTCTCAGACCCTGAGGCAGTTGTTTGTTGAGATTGTGGTGTAGTATCAGTTTGCTGGGCTGTAGATGACTCAGGAGCTGTTGGTGTTTCAGCTCCAGTAGTTGTTACAACAGCCTCCGTTGTTGCAGTATCAGATGGACTGGTTTCAGGTCCTAAAGTTGACTGAGTACTGTCAGATGTTGCAGGATCAAGAGTTGTTGGCTCCTGTGATACTGTAGAACCACCAGATACAGTTGTCTCAGACCCTGAGGGAGTTGTTTGTTGACTCTGTGATGTAGTATCAGTTTGCTGGGCTGTAGATGACTCAGGAGCTGTTGGTGTTTCAGCTCCAGTAGTTGTTACAACAGCCTCTGTTGTTGCAGTATCAGATGGACTGGTTTCAGGTCCTAAAGTTGACTGAGTACTGTCAGATGTTGCAGGATCAAGAGTTGTTGGCTCCTGTGATACTGTAGAACCACCAGATACAGTTGTCTCAGACCCTGAGGGAGTTGTTTGTTGACTCTGTGGTGTAGTATCAGTTTGCTGGGCTGTAGATGACTCAGGAGCTGTTGGTGTTTCAGCTCCAGTAGTTGTTACAACAGCCTCCGTTGTTGCAGTATCAGATGGACTGGTTTCAGGTCCTAAAGTTGACTGAGTACTGTCAGATGTTGCAGGATCAAGAGTTGTTGGCTCCTGTGATACTGTAGAACCACCAGATACAGTTGTCTCAGACCCTGAGGGAGTTGTTTGTTGACTTTGTGGTGTAGTATCAGTTTGCTGGGCTGTAGATGACTCAGGTGTTGTTGGTGTTTCAGCTGCAGTACTTGTTACAGCAGGATCCATTGTTGTAGTATCAGATGGACTTGTTTCAGGTTCTGAAGTAGACCCAGTACTTTCAGATGTTGTGGGATCAAGAGTCGTTGGCTCCTGGGATGCGGTAGAAGCAACAATTGAAGTTGTTTCAGACTCTGTGGGTGTTGTTTGTTGAGATTGTACTGTAGTGTCAGTCGGCTGAGCTGTTGATGACTCAGGAGTTGTTGGTGTTTCAGCTGCAGCAGTTGTTACAGCAGGCTCCATTGTTGTAGTATCAGATGGACTTGTTTCAGGTCCTGAAGTAGACCCAGTACTTTCAGATGTTGTGGGATCAAGAGTCGTTGGCTCCTGGGATACTGTAGAACCACCAGATACAGTTGTCTCAGACTCTGAGGGAGTCGTTTGTTGAGTTTGTGGTGTAGTATCAGTTTGCTGGGCTGTAGATGACTCAGGGGTTGTTGGTGTTTCAGGTGCAGTAGTTGTTACAACAGGCTCCATTGTTGTAGTATCAGATGGACTTGTTTCAGGTCCTGAAGTAGACCCAGTACTTTCAGATGTTGTGGGATCAAGAGTCGTTGGCTCCTGGGACACTGTAGAACCACCAGATACAGTTGTCTCAGACTCTGAGGGAGTCGTTTGTTGAGTTTGTGGTGTAGTATCAGTTTGCTGGGCTGTAGATGACTCAGGGGTTGTTGGTGTTTCAGCTGCAGTAGTTGTTACAGAGGGCTCTGTTGTTACAGTATCAGATGGACTTGTTTCAGGTCCTACAGTTGACTGAGTACTGTCAGATGTTGCAGGATCAAGAGTTGTTGGCTCCTGTGATACTGTAGAACCACCAGATACAGTTGTCTCAGACCCTGAGGGAGTTGTTTGTTGACTTTGTGGTGTAGTATCAGTTTGCTGGGCTGTAGATGACTCAGGTGTTGTTGGTGTTTCAGCTGCAGTACTTGTTACAGCAGGATCCATTGTTGTAGTATCAGATGGACTTGTTTCAGGTTCTGAAGTAGACCCAGTACTTTCAGATGTTGTGGGATCAAGAGTCGTTGGCTCCTGGGATGCGGTAGAAGCAACAATTGAAGTTGTTTCAGACTCTGTGGGTGTTGTTTGTTGAGATTGTACTGTAGTGTCAGTCGGCTGAGCTGTTGATGACTCAGGAGTTGTTGGTGTTTCAGCTGCAGCAGTTGTTACAGCAGGCTCCATTGTTGTAGTATCAGATGGACTTGTTTCAGGTCCTGAAGTAGACCCAGTACTTTCAGATGTTGTGGGATCAAGAGTCGTTGGCTCCTGGGATACTGTAGAACCACCAGATACAGTTGTCTCAGACTCTGAGGGAGTCGTTTGTTGAGTTTGTGGTGTAGTATCAGTTTGCTGGGCTGTAGATGACTCAGGAGTTGTTGGTGTTTCAGGTGCAGTAGTTGTTACAACAGCCTCCATTGTTGTAGTATCAGATAGACTTGTTTCAGGTCCTGAAGTAGACCCAGTACTTTCAGATGTTGTGGGATCAAGAGTCGTTGGCTCCTGGGACACTGTAGAACCACCAGATACAGTTGTCTCAGACTCTGAGGGAGTCGTTTGTTGAGTTTGTGGTGTAGTATCAGTTTGCTGGGCTGTAGATGACTCAGGGGTTGTTGGTGTTTCAGCTGCAGTAGTTGTTACGGAGGGCTCTGTTGTTACAGTATCAGATGGACTTGTTTCAGGTCCTACAGTTGACTGAGTACTGTCAGATGTTGTGGGATCAAGAGTCGTTGGCTCCTGTGATACTGTAGAACCACCAGATACAGTTGTCTCAGACTCTGAGGGAGTTGTTTGTGGGGTAGTATCAGTTTGCTGGGCTGTAGATGACTCAGGAGTTGTTGTTGTTTCAGCTGCAGTGCTTGTTACAGCAGGATCCATTGTTGTAGTATCAGATGGACTTGTTTCAGGTTCTGAAGTAGACCCAGTACTTTCAGATGTTGTGGGATCAAGAGTCGTTGGCTCCTGGGATGAGGTAGAAGCAACAATTGAAGTTGTTTCAGACTCTGTGGGTGTTGTTTGTTGAGATTGTACTGTAGTGTCAGTCGACTGAGCTGTTGATGACTCAGGAGTTGTTGGTGTTTCAGCTGCAGTAGTTGTTACAGCAGGCTCCGTTGTTACAGTGCCAGATGGACTTGTTTCAGGTCCTGAAGTAGACCCAGTACTTTCAGATGTTGTGGGATCAAGAGTCGTTGGCTCCTGGGATGCGGTAGAAGCAACAGATGTAGTTGTTTCTGACTCTGTGGGCGTTGTTTGTTGAGATTGTACTGTAGTTTCAGCCGGCTGAGCTGTTGATGACTCAGGAGTTGTTGGTGTTTCAGCTGCATTAGTTGTTACAGCAGGCCCCGTTGTTGTACTATCAGATGGACTAGTTGAGGTTGGTTCAGTAACTTCAGATGTTGAGCTAGTAGTTTGCCCTGGTGATACAGTAGAAGTTACAAGTTCAGTTGTCTCAGAATTAGTGGGAGTTGTTTGCTCTGATGTTAAAGTAGCTTCTTGCGTTGTAGATGCCTCTGTAGTGGCATTTGCTAATGAAGTAGTTAAATCTACTTGCTGTGGATATATAACTGTGAAATGAAATAATAGTTGTCCTAATTTTTGTGTAATTTTGAGGTTCTTTTGTGGAGGAATGGGGCTTCATTTGCCAAATGAACTCGAAGTTGTTCATTTATAGGTTTGAAAACTTCAACTATGAACGTTATCTAGTTCATTTTCATCATTGTGTACTGAACTTTGAGCTTGTTCTTTTTAACAATGACCTGTCAACATTGTCCCTATCAGCCTCTAACGACCACCTTCCATTGGTTGAGTGATGGCTTTTCTTGTTCTCATAGTAAGAACAAACGAAAAGTTGGAGACTGGTGATGGGGATTTTCGTAGTGTAGGGGATTGGGAATTTTTAGCATTTGCTTGTTGAGATTATAGATATTTTTAAGAAGTAATGTCTATGTTCCTGACATTGAGCAAAAATCTAAACAGGATCTGTGCTAAGAGGACATTTGGAGTAAAGAAAGAAAAGGCGAGTTTCTCTTTGAATCTTTTTGAAACACTTGAGCATCAAGAATGTCTTTACTAAATGCTTGCTTCCATATGATGATCGTCTCCCCCTAGTGGTTGGGAGAGCTTCTGCTATCTTGAGCTAGTTTGCATGTTGTCTTAACTTTTAGTCACTTTTGCTACTTGCAGCCTTTTCTGTTGTTTTGTGTGTTAGCATTATTGGTGTTTTAGCAGTGCATTTGTACTTTGCTGATCTTCATAATCAAGCATCACAGCGTTTCTGTTTCAGCATTTTTCCTTTGCATGTGTGTTGTATGTTTGATAAAAATGTTTTTGTTAGCTAGCTACATTTTGCATTTGCAGTACTTTTTGTATTTGCTGCACATTTTCAATACCTTTGCACATTTGGACCATTTTATAATATGCAAGTATGCATATTTCTACAAAAGCAGAAGACATGGTTGGATTAGGTCACATAAGATAAATAAAATAATAAAAAATAATAATAAAAAAAAACTTGGTGTTGATTTTGACATCTGGTTTTGTAAATAGCGCCCTCTACATGCCCTCTCTGATCTAATTTAACGTTACTAGTGACTTTCTCTTCTACAGTTTATATTGAGTTTCCTCATTTTTGTTATTTTTCTTTTAATTTGACATTTTGATAAGTTAGTGTAAAAGGATCTTTATTAAATTTTGTGCTTTGTGAGGGCTCTGTTTCAATGTTATGATACCAGAACATTCTTATGGCAGATTAAGAAGTTTAATGAATGATCAATTAATTAATAAAAATCATTTTCTGTTGGATATTTTATTCTTTTTCTCTTTCATGATAAGATGGCAACCCGAGGGAGAGCTGCCATCGTATCGTGGTGGAGGGGGGTCACCCAGGGCAGACAGGCCCTAGGTGAGGGACCAGACAAAGAGCAGCCCAAAGACCCTTTAAGATAAGCAAGACAAATGGACATAATGTTCTGGACTGAGCCAGTCCCTCCGGGAGGACACCCAGGGGGAGACCGAGGACACGCTGGAGGGACTATGGCAGCGCCTTGAGATTCCCCCGGAGGAGCTGGACCAAGAGGCTGGAGAGAGGGACGTCTGGGCCTCCCTACTGAAGCTGCTGCCCCCGCGACCCGACCCCGGATAAGAGGAAGATGATGGATGGATGGATGGATGGATGGATGGATGGATGGATGGATGGATGGATGGATGGATGGATGGATGGATGGATGGATGGATGGATGGATGGATAAAGGATGTTTTTTATTTGTGAGTGGGAAAAGCTTAGACTGTGTTTCTCACTAAATGCCCTGTCATGTGTATGAATAAGATGTTCCCCATTGAAAGTGGTTCAACATTTATTTTTATCAGTGATTTTTAATGAAATAACAGATAGTGAAATAAACAATGCAGCTGAAAAAGGGGTTTAGGGTACGAAAGGATTGATTGATTAATTTATTGATTGATTAATTGATTGCTAACCAGCCAGTTGCTGACATCTTGCGGGCGCAAATAAAACTTCTATTTTCAATCATCAGAATTATACTGACACATAATTGTTTAGATTTTCACCCTATTAAAATATGAATTTGAAATATTTAAAATGTATTATTTATATCAGAGATTTCCAAACATTTCAAATTCTGACCCATAAATTATTGGTTTGATTACAAACCTTTTTTAAATAGAACATATTCACCTTTAGCATAATAAAAATATAATCAATAAACAACGTATTTGGTTTTCCTACTTCAAGGTGATTTTTTTGACATCTTCAAAATGCTTCATTATCCCCGTTTTATCGGCTTCTTCACTGCCCAATTTCTAAATAAAATGTTCTTTTATTCACTGGTTTTTAACATTTAGCTTAAACAATTTTTTATCATTGCCTTATTTTATATTTTATTATTTTTAGCTGTGCTCAGCACTTTGTTTTAGCTGTTTTAAAGCTCTCCACTGATGATGACGATGACCTTAGTTTGGTTTAAATTTCTATAAAGACCCTGTCCTTGACTCCGGCTTTGGGAATCAATGTTAAATAATGATTTAGTTATTTTAACCAGTTAAAAATACGACCTAAGATGGGTAAATAAAACCTAAGTTTGTATCATATGTTTTACAACAGACCCACGATAAGATTCTACACATGTCTTTATAGACTGTTACATCATCGTGATAATTAAATATTAAAATTTTATAAATATAGAAAGAAAAAGTTGATATAAATGTATTTACAAATGAATTAATTGACTAAAACATCATAAAATATAACATTAATTTCCTTTCTAAGCATCTTAATGGGAAACAGATGTGAATCTTACCGCTGACCAAACACAAGCCAATGATCAAAAAAGGGAAAATCATCAGACGTAGAGAAAAGGCCATCATCTGAATGTTCACTATCAAAGCCGAACGAGAGGGAAAAAAAGAATATCTTATAAATAAAGTCCTTCTGGCTGCAACACGAACGCGCAGCACATCCCAGATCGTTTGCTGAACAAAGTGGCGTTCTTCAGAAGATAACCCTCTATAATAAGGAACCCACCCATAATCCAGGTGTTATGTAAAGCAACATGTTCTACTATAGAGATAAGAGCAATAATATAAATGACACTGAGCGAGTCACCAGTTTATTGCATCTAGTTTCCGATGTCATTACCTCCCATCGTTCGCCATTTCACAATAATTGCAGTAATTCATTCACTTCAGTCACGGCTCAAAGTCACAGCCAAGGTCGACCGCTTGCATCATCACTTTGCACACCGCACTTCACTAAGCGTCAGAAAGTTTAAACCCAAACTAAACTAAACCTTTCATATCTGAAAAATAGAGAACAAATTGGAGAAATTCACCTTCTGCATTTAAGCCGCCCCCTTGGGGAGCAGTGGGCTCCCCAAGGGGGCGGCAGTGGGCGGCCATTGTGCGGCGCCCCGGGAACAACTAATGTATTAGAAAAAGTACTTAAAGGATTAATACTTCAATGATGATAAAAAATATTCTGACTATAAGAGATGAACATTAAAAACACAGATTTAATATTTTGTTTTTTTCTATTTCTTTTTAATAAAATAATTGCTTTCTGCCTTGATTTTAGAAGGTAAGCGAGAAAATATTTCAGATTTTAAATTATATCAAGTGCGCAACACCTAAAGATCTTAAATTCAGCAGAAAATACTTTATTCTTATTGCTTAAATTGAGGCCAAATACATTCAGTCTAAGAAATGTTTATTATTTGTGGTTTTTGCAGTTTCTTTTTTTTTAATGTCAATTATCTTTGTTTTCTTCAGAAAAAGCTCAGTAAGAGATTAATGAATCAGTGCTAATAAACAGACATTTGTTATTATTTATACAGTAAAGTTGCAGATTTATTCAGATCACCAGTAGATTAAGGTTTGTTTTGTTCTTTTTTTTCTTAAAAATAAACGTGTATCTTAGCTTGTCATGCAGGTGTTCGCTGCACCGCGCCCTACGACTGTTGGACATTACGGTTCAAAAGCTGTAAATTCTTATCAGATATGTTATGTCAAAACTGGGTCTCTTTCTGTCTTTTAGTGAGCACCTTTTATCAGCCGAGGTGGGATCTGTTGCCATGTGACGACAGCAAAGGGTCATTTTCTGGCGAAGCAGTGAAACAAACACCACAAATCTGGGTCATTTATTTCTTTCTGTTGTTTTGTTCTGTCCAATCCAATTTATCTCGTCTGGAAAACATTTTTCTGCTTTAAATGAGACAAATGTTCTAAATAGGATCTAATTTTCTTGTTTTGAGAAACAACTTCTGCTAAAGGGGTGAACAAAAAGTTGCTTAATAAGAATCCTTTAAGTGTATTGAATGCATTTCTTAAACACTGGAAAAAAATCGAAATCTAGATAAGTCATCTTTTCTTTAAATGAGTGCATTTGTTCTTTGATTGAGGAGGTAAAAGAGACATTCTGCCAATGGAACAAGACAATTTACACTTAGAATAAGAAAACAAAACTGCATTGTCTTATTTCAAGTGCATATTATCTAATTATCTTATTTTAAGAGTAAAAATACTCCTTCCATTGGCAAACTATCTCATTTACCTACTTAAATTCAGGAGAAATACACTTAAGATATTTTTACTTATTTCTAGATCGTTTTTTCAGTGAATGGAGAGGATGTTTAAGTGAAATTATTTGGTGCAAAATTCACTTGCTGAGAAACATTTTCTTTAAAAAAAAAAAGGATTTTAACTTCTTGACGACTGTTTTTTTTCCAGTGTATTTAAAACAGATTAGAAAACATTAAATGGTCAAACCAAAGTGTGAAACAATCGGAGAATAGTTCAAAGGAAAACAATCAGAGGGAGAACAATGTTTTATTATTTTATTGTTTGAAATAAAATATTTTATTGTTTGAAACAGCATTGCCTGAAACGTGACTGAGTGTCCTGCAGAACGTGCGGTAGCAGCCATATAAATGGCCCTTCCCAGCCCAATGGAAGCCCAATTCCCTGCAACTCCCGGCTAAATCTTCTCCAACTTCCAGTCACTGCAGTGACATGCATATTGTTTTACTCTCCCTCCAGCCTTTGACTGAATTACAGCGTCTGACCAGGAGTTTTTTTTTTCCATTGGTCCTTGATTTTCCGTTATTCCATCATGTTCTACTCTCCCATCTGAGTTTAGTGTCATTTGGAGCCGTTCTGAAGATATTCCGTTAGGTTATATCCAGTAACGTCTTCCTATGGGTAACGACTTGAAGGCACAAACTAAACTGTTCATCATTTATTCTTTATGGTACGCCAGCATTCAGAACATGGAGGCCAATCACTGTCCCACAGACATCCACACTTAGATTTGTTATATTTATATCTTTTATAAACAAAGCGGGGTGTGTATGACGTCATCCATGCATCCGGACTGGAGTTGTGACAGGCAGCCTGGGCCACAGGCGGCTACGCTCTACCCCTTCTATTCATTCGGCAAGCTAATCTGAACCGAAGCCAATTGAATCAAGCAAAGGACCAGCCAAGGACCAGCCAAGGACCAGCCAAGACCCAGCCAAGGGCCAGCCAAGGACCAGCCAAGGCCCAGCCAAGGACCAGCCAGGGACCAGCCAGGAACCAGCCAAAAACCAGCCAAGGACCAACCAAGGACCAGCCAAGACCCAGCCAAGGGCCAGCCAAGACCCAGGCAAGGACCAGCCAAGGACCAGCCAAGACCCAGCCAAGGCCCAGCCAAGGACCAGCCAGGGACCAGCCAGGAACCAGCCAAAAACCAGCCAAGGACCAACCAAGGACCAGCCAAGACCCAGCCAAGGCCCAGCCAAGGCCCAGCCAAGGACCAGCCAAGGCCCAGCCAAGGACCAACGAAGGACCAGCCAAGGACCAGCCAAGACCCAGCCAAGGGCCAGCCAAGGACCAGCCAAGGCCCAGCCAAGGACCAACGAAGGACCAGCCAAGGACCAGCCAAGACCCAGCCAAGGGCCAGCCAAGGACCAGCCAAGGACCAACCAAGGACCAGCCAAGACCCAGCCAAGGGCCAGCCAAGGACAAGCCAAGGGCCAGCCAAGGACCAGCCAAGGACCAACGAAGGACCAGCCAAGGACCAGCCAAGGCCCAGCCAAGGCCCAGCCAAGGGCCAGCCAAGGACCAGCCAAGGCCCAGCCAAGCGCCAGCCAGGGACTAGCCAAGGACCAGCCAAGGCCCAGCCAAGGACCAGCCAAGGACCAGCCAAGGCCCAGCCAAGGACCAACGAAGGACCAGCCAAGGACCAGCCAAGGACCAGCCAAGGCCCAGCCAAGGACCAGCCAAGGCCCAGCCAAGGACCAACCAAGGACCAACCAAGGACCAGCCAAGACCCAGCCAAGGGCCAGCCAAGGACAAGCCAAGGGCCAGCCAAGGACCAGCCAAGGCCCAGCCAAGGACCAACGAAGGACCAGCCAAGGACCAGCCAAGGCCCAGCCAAGGCCCAGCCAAGGGCCAGCCAAGGACCAGCCAAGGCCCAGCCAAGCGCCAGCCAGGGACTAGCCAAGGACCAGCCAAGGAGCAGGCTAGGACCATCCTAATGAATTTAGCGTTAATCAGTAAAAAATAAAGACAATAATTTTCATGGTGATCACTGCGTCTGGGAGCGGCCATCTTTGCCCAAATCTAGTAGCCCCTCCCTCCTGCCATCTTCCAGCAGTGACGTCACGGTGCGGTTAGCCTAGCTCCATTCTCCCCGCTTTCCAAGCTAAATCAATGGGAACTACTAGACACATCTGCAATCAACAACAATTATTGAAGATTTCCAGAGGACTTCACCATTGAAATTCACCAGAGCTATAGTGAAACTGACAATGCCCACGTGCATGGCAGCTGGATGCTGGAATACATCGGGTAAAAGTGAAAAAAAGAGTTATTCCACCTTTCTGATTCCTGATCCTCCACGGACGGGTTGGTCGTTGGATCGCCAACTTGAAGAGGGAGGATTTGCCATCGAACTTCTGGCCAGAGAAAAAACCCGTAATATGTAGCCAACATTTGGAAGAAGAATGTTTTCAAGATGACTTGGATAATAGCGCGTTGTGACAAACACCAGATACAGCACTGGGACTTGATCAACAGCCGATACCGCACCGTGACGTCACTAACCAGTAGGTGGCAGTAGTGTTCTTTGACAAACATGGATGCCTCCAGTAAAGCACATTCACATGAAAATTACTCTGAATTAAAAACACTGATCATTTATTGAACAGGATGGAATCATTTCACATTTAAAGAACTTTCAGAAGTTTGGATTCTGAATATAACCACCTTGCTTTCTTAAGGTTTAACTCGTCGCTGTTTTGGCTGAATGGAGCTAACTCTACAGGACCTAGCAAATGTAATTTACCCAGAATGCATTGCTGCATAAACATCATGTAACATGTAAAAATATTTTATTTCAGTTTATAAAAACTGCTTACCGTATTTTTACTGTATTTATTCTATTGTTGCATCTAATTGTTGATCCTTCAGCCTTGTGCCACATCTGGCTATATTGCTTGTTTTTAATATTCTGTGACCTAAATCGGTTTCCCGTCCAGAGTGTAGCACTCTATCTAGGTCAGAGCAACGCCTTTGGAGGCACCTGGACCTCAGAGCCTTGTTCCCATATTGAACCCAAGTGCAGAATCAAAGAAAATACATTTATTGTTTGTTTTAATTGGCTAAATAAATGATGGTATTTTTAAAAATGCTTCATGAAATAAACAAATATCCCAGATTAATTGTGACAGTACAATCTTTAGGAAAAATAAAACCAAACTACCTACATCTATAAGGTTTTTCATCTACAAATCTAGAAGTAAATACATGCTAAATGTGATTATGCAAATATATTATGAAATAAACAAGATACTAGATTCATTACAAAAACTTAATACCAACAATAGAAAAGGCCACATTTTATTTAGTTATATTAACCAAATTGTTGTAAATTAAAAGGTGCACAAATTGCATTTTACAATATAAGAAACTTAAGTATTTTTTTTGCAATTCTAAATATAGTTTTTATCTTTTTATTGTACTTCTAAAACTGAATGAATGTTTTTATCTCGTTTGTTTTATGGGACAATAGATAGAAATGAGCATTTTTGCTAAATCTGGTATATTTTAAACAAATGAAGCTCTAGCGAAAGTTCAATTGAAGAAACTCTGACTTACCTCCATCAATCAGAAGCCGATCCGTCTCTGAAGCGAGCCAATCAGCTTTGAACTACTCCACCACGAAGCCCAATCAGCGTCCTGCTTCCACTTTATAAACTCCCTCAAATCTCACCACAGCCGCTATCCTGCAATCGCAACGTCGGATTTCGATTCAGATGACATTTACCCACCTCCATCCCCTTCTCCGCCATCGCAGCTGAATCGTCCTCCATGACACGACTTCACCTCAACCTCATCAGAGAGTATTAATCCCAGTTGTCACCATCCCTCGTCTCATCGCATTGGTCCGGCAGAAGACCACCATGTTGAGCCCGGTTCTGCCAGAGGTTTCTTCCCAAAGGGGAGTTTTTCCTCTCCACTGTCGCTTCATGCTTGCTCATCATGGACACTTCACGGTACCTGCATCACCGAGCAGGACCTCTATATCCCGAGTCTGAGTGAAGCCCCGGCGTCAGCTCCCTCAGTCTTCTAGTCCCACAATTCTGCCCAGCAGATCACCTCGTCAACCAGCTCGGATTAAACCACCACCAGTTTCAGGCCGGGGGGGAACATCCCTATTCACATTCATCTACTCATGCATGTTAAAGCATAATTCAGCATGAATGTTCCTGCCGAGGTCTGAGCGCCAAAGACTATACTTTCTTATCAATAAATTATTCTAATTATCTTTTCTCTCTGTGTGAGTTTTTCAGATTGAACATATGTTTGTTAATATACGCTCAAAGTTTACTTTCTTGTACAAAAAGTAAAACAGCGTAAATTTTAAATATTAGAAATCCAAGACTGATCCCAACTTAAAGAAATTCAGATAATCTTTTATTTTCTTTTTCACATGCTTGTTCTGTTTTTTACGGAAGAGGATTAGGGCCACTGAAAAAAAAAAAAGTAAACTGATTTTTACATTTTATTTCAGTTTAACATGGGAAAAAAGTCAGAATTCTGAGATTAAAGTCAGAATTCTGACTTTTTTCTCAGAATTGTGACTTTTTTCTCAGAATTCTAACTGAATTCTGACAATAAAAAAAGTCAGAACTCTGAGAAAAAAAAGTCAGAATTCTGAGAAAAAAGTCACAATTCTGACTTTAATCTCAGAATTCTGACTTTTTTCCCATGTTAAACTGAAATAAAATAAAAAAAATCAGTTAACTTTTTTTTTTTTTACTACCAGTGGCCCTAATCCTCTTCTGTAGTTTTTACTGTCAAATAAGTTTGAGATTATTCTCTGTTGAGAGAAAATGTACAAAAACAGCAGGGAGAAAACTAGTTCAACCGTTTATTGAAAAGTTTATTTTGCCTTTAAATCCACTGAGTCTGATTCGCTAAGACTCATTTTTACTCTGACTCTCTAAACAGGCTGTGTTTGAAAACAGATTTTTCTATCTGTATGACTTTTATTTCTCTCTCTGTAATTTCTATATTTTCCTGGGAGACGTAGATTTAGAAGTTTTCTTTCAATCAATTAAATTGTCTCCTGGATTAAACTGGTAGAGAAAGCCCCCCAAGAACCTTCAAGGATGGGGGAGTATAGCTGGATGCATGGATGGTTTCTGAAAAGAGACACTAAATAACTGAAAAAATCAAAACTTTATTTCACAAACAACGCCGTTCCTTGGAAACAGATTTGCAATAATGCCGTGTGACAGACAGTCTCCTTGCACGTCTCTAGTATATTATTTTATTGCAATAAAAAGGTGCAGTATCTGACCATGACTTGCAACACAGTTTATTATGAAATCATTTTTTTTTCCAAAGGCTGTAAACTCTTATCAGCAAACACTTCTTGTCAACACCTCCCCTCTCGGTGGGTTTCATTTACCAGTAAACGCCTTAACTCACATGGTGCCATAACGCACATGATGCCATTCGTCGCTATGTGGCAACGGTAAGGTCACAGAGCCGTAATAAATCTCAGGTTCAAACACGATGGGGAAAGATTTATATTCTATATCAACAGAATATCAATTTATCTGCCATGTTCTTGCAGTGAAAACACAAGGGGAAAGGGCGCTATTGTGAAGGAGGGGCAGGCGTCCAGAGATATTATTAGGGACATGTAGGGTTGGGAATTGAAAAGATTTTCACGATTCCGATTCCCTTTTCGATTCTATGAAACGATTCGATTCTTTATCGATTCTTTTTTCGATTCCAATTTGGGGGGAAAAGGAGAACAAACAGTTTGATTATCAGAATCAACTTTGTTTACTTAACTATTGCACAATCTTACAAACTCAACAAGATCAAGATGTCCACAGGAAATGTGAAACTGGAGTAACATCTGTGTTTAAATGAAAAATGAATACAAGAACAAACTTAATAACCAACAATGTCTAATAACAAATGATGGGATAATAACCTATTTTAAATAACAAAAAATACTAATTATAAAACAGTAGTAGCACTGCAAAAAATGTAAATCTAAATAAGTCATTTGTTCTTAAAATAAGTTCATTTTTTCTTGAATTGAGTAAGTAAGTGAGACATTTTGCCAATGGAACAAGACAATTTACATTTGAAATAAGAAAAAAACTATTGCATTGTCTTATTTCAAATGCATATTATCTAATTATCTTATTTTAAATGTAAAAATACTCATTCCATTGGCAAACTATCTTATTTACCTGCTCAAATTAAGGGTAAATACACTTGATTTAAGATATTTTTACTTAATTTCAGATCGTTTTTGCAGTGAGGGAAAATTAACAGTTCTTTTGCAGAAAGATGAGCATATCTGCTTTTTCTGGAAGGATACGGGATCTTTCAGCGCTTAAGGTGTCTCCAGCCGTGGAGAACACCCTCTCAGATGGGGTGGAGGAAGCCTGCACAGAGGTAGTTTTCAGCCAGTCAGATAGCAAGGGCAGCGTATCTTGCTTGTTCCACCACCACAGTGTGGCGCTATCCCTGCAGGGGATGGAGGGCAAGCTTTTATAGAGCTGGATTTCCTGATCTACCCTCTGGGCTAAGGAAAGATTCACAAAGTGACCGCAGCTCGTTGTCTTCCTCCTCGAATAGTTCTTCCAACTTGCGTAACTTGCGTAACTTGCGTAACTTACGTAAAAAACGTGACGTAAGTCGTGCTCCCCAGAGCCGGCGCTCTAGGCTCTGGTGCTGCGGGAATCGAAAAAAGAATCGTTCAGCGAGCTGCCAAACGATGCCATGGAATCGGAAAATACGGAACCGGTTCTTAACAGGAACCGGTTTTCGATTCCCATCCCTAGGGACATGTACTAAAAAATATATACTTATGATTTCATCATCAACCTTTTCTTAGCATTCTGCACCGAGATTTAAAAATGAAATAAAATGCTGCAGTGCTTTGCATGATAGAAATGTATACAGAGATATTAGAGGCGTTACAATATCTGTCAGGGTTCCAGAGCTGGGTGGAAGACCACTTGAGTCCAGCTGGTTTCCATTACCTCAATCAGAGGTTGCTTTAAGAAGGAGCAGGCTCCCTCAGGCAGATGGCAGATAGTTATTGTATCCAGAGTACTTCAGGTTAAACTCTGGCAATGACTCTAATTGCATCTACCCCCCAATGATATCATTGGGTAATGATATCATGGGTCCATTAACACCGATCTGTGGAGACCTTGGAGCAAAACACTATCAGTGCGTGTGTCATTTCCAGAAGGTCATGTGACCGATCCAGGAGTTGTTTCTAACTGACTGACTCACTAAACCAGGTTTAAAAACGTATCTGTCAACATGATTCATCTGCTAAAAAAATAATTATCATTTGGAGCATCGTAAAAGGAATAGGAAAGTTTCAGCCGTTTTGTTTTTAATTAATTTTTCTCATTGTGTCATCCTTTTCCTGTCAGTTATCACTCAAATTATCTGAATTAATGTTAATTTCAAATTGACTCTTAGTTTATTTACTGTTTTTTATGTACTTATTGTTTTAAAAAATACCATTTAAAAAATTGGTCCACAAGCATCCTCATTCACATTTCCCCTTAAATGTTCCCGTTATCATATTGTCAGGGTTTGGTTGAGGTTTTGAGGACCCAAATGCAGAGGTGAGTTCTTTAGTTTTAATCGAGTTCTCACAGGCAACAGAGGCAGGAATCCAAAAATCCAACATAAAAATGCAAAACAAAACACAAATCATGGAGACTTCAGGGAAAACATGCATGAGGAGCCAGGGAAAGAAAAGAAACCACCACTGAGGAACTGCACAGGGAGAGTATTTATGGGAGACTGAACAAAGACTTGACTAATGAGCTGATTGGGAGCAGGTGTGAACAGAGGACTCTAGAAGGAGCTGGGGAAAGGAGACCAACCCAAGAGGCCAACAGGGGACAACAAAGAAAAACCTAAGAACTCAAATATATCAAGAAACTGCAATAAAATAGGAATTAAACCAATAAAACTAGAAAACAAAGAAAAGCATGGATCAACGTGAACCTGAACACCCAAAAGAAAACTTAACAGAACCAAGACCGTGACAGATAAATGTTTACAGGCTGCATCTAAAAATATCAAGTACATTTTCAATTTAAACGTAGATATGAAATACTACAATATAACCCACAATAAATTAAATGACATCATTTTAATAGGTCATCATATCAGTTAAGTTTAGTCTGTCTAATAAGCTTGTAGTGTCTTTATATGTCCAGCAGGTGTCAGTATTCTGTGAGACAGTATCAACACAGCATCAATACAGTTTGGCAAAGTGTTAAAACCCTTCAAGATGCCTCATTAACCAGTCACTAGCTAATATTAGTGTGAAGATAGAAAGGTGCGCTAATGTTAGCATAGTGTCGAGTTAAAAAAATATCAGCGCTGAGAGTTGATGTCCAAGAAAGAAAATGTTTTATTTTACTCTGCAGAGGAGAACAAAACGACCAGCCTAATGCAGCTCAGTGTTGATCTGAGGCTGCAGCATCCCAACCCCTGCATAAAGAGGGGACTCCCCACACCTTAACATTTCCCAAGAGAAACACTTTAGCTCATCAAAGGACAGAGATGACAATTGTTTTCTATTCACACCAGGACGTGAGAATCTTGACTTGTTTCCCCCTTATCTAACCTAGGGGGAAACTTCCTTTCAAACGTCCTTCCTTTCCTTTCATCTCAGCAAGACTTCTAAGTAATCACTTTTATTGAGGAAAAGAGAAAAAACAGACTTTAACATCACTGACAAACAGGCCAAAGAAAAATACCATTCCACAATGGTGATAGCAAGGTGGGCTAAGTTTAGCATGGTGATCGCAAGGTTTGCCAATGTTAGCATGGTGATAGCAAGGTTGGCCAATGTTAGCATGGTGATAGCAAGGTTGGCCAATGTTAGTATGGTGATAGCAAGGTTGGCCAATGTTAGCATGGTGATAGCAAGGTTGGCCAATGTTAGCATGGTGATAGCAAGGTTGGCCAATGTTAGCATGGTGATAGCAAGGTTGGCCAATGTTAGTATGGCGATAGCAAGGTTGGCCAATGTTAGTATGGCGATAGCAAGGTTGGCCAATGTTAGTATGGTGATAGCAAGGTTGGCCAATGTTAGCATGGTGATAGCAAGGTTGGCCAATGTTAGCATGGTGATAGCAAGGTTGGCCAATGTTAGCATGGTGATAGCAAGGTTGGCCAATGTTAGTATGGCGATAGCAAGGTTGGCCAATGTTAGCATGGTGATAGCAAGGTTGGCCAATGTTAGCATGGTGATAGCAAGGTTGGCCAATGTTAGCATGGTGATAGCAAGGTTGGCCAATGTTAGCATGGTGATAGCAAGGTTGGCCAATGTTAGCATGGTGATAGCAAGGTTGGCCAATGTTAGCATGGTGATAGCAAGGTTGGCCAATGTTAGTATGGCGATAGCAAGGTTGGCCAATGTTAGCATGGTGATAGCAAGGTTGGCCAATGTTAGTATGGTGATAGCAAGGTTGGCCAATGTTAGTATGGCGATAGCAAGGTTGGCCAATGTTAGCATTGTGATAGCAAGGTTGGCCAATGTTAGCATGGTGATAGCAAGGTTGGCCAATGTTAGTATGGTGATAGCAAGGTTGGCCAATGTTAGTATGGCGATAGCAAGGTTGGCCAATGTTAGCATGGTGATAGCAAGGTTGGCCAATGTTAGTATGGCGATAGCAAGGTTGGCCAATGTTAGCATGGCGATAGCAAGGTTGGCCAATGTTAGTATGGCGATAGCAAGGTTGGCCAATGTTAGCATGGCGATAGCAAGGTTGGCCAATGTTAGCATGGTGATAGCAAGGTTGGCCAATGTTAGCATGGTGATAGCAAGGTTGGCCAATGTTAGCATGGTGATAGCAAGGTTGGCCAATGTTAGTATGGCGATAGCAAGGTTGGCCAATGTTAGTATGGCGATAGCAAGGTTGGCCAATGTTAGCATGGCGATAGCAAGGTTGGCCAATGTTAGCATGGTGATAGCAAGGTTGGCCAATGTTAGCATGGTGATAGCAAGGTTGGCCAATGTTAGCATGGTGATAGCAAGGTTGGCCAATGTTAGTATGGCGATAGCAAGGTTGGCCAATGTTAGTATGGCGATAGCAATGTGAGCTTATGTTAACATCTTGGTATCGCACAGAAATGGAGAAAAACTACTATGGGAATCCAGAAAGCAGTTCCCTTGTTTATTTCAGCTTCTAAACCACTGTAAGTGTCTAGAACCTTTTTAAGCCCAGGATCCCTGACCCCCACTTTGGTGGGAAGCAAGATCTACCCGTAGAGGCGTTGCAGGAAAAATAGCCTAGATACTTCAAATTTGAAGCCTTTTTTATTCATGAAAAAATCATGAATCAACTGTTTTTGAATTGCATAAAATGTGTGAAGTGAAATGTTGACGTATGTCTTTTCTCAGTTTCGCAGGGTTCAAGGGGAGGTAATGAGAGATAAAAATAACTGGTTGGAGCTCACTCAGCCTCCCCCATTGCATGAAACGAAGACAGCTGTTGTGAAATATTTAATCCGGCTACTGAAAGATGTATTAACAACAGGAAATGTCCTTGGCATGGTGACGTTGTTTTTCCTGCAAGAGGTACTATAAACGTAGGGGTAAACAGCCACCCTAGCAGAGCTCACTCACAGTTTTACTGGAAGTGCTGCCTCTCCATCTGCAGATGTATTAATAAACCTGTGTTCTTCCTTGCAACATGGCCTGTGCCTCAGTCCTCTACTACTCCACAAATTGGCATCAATGAACAGGATCCTTCGCAGATCCGTTCGCTCGGTGGATTCCAGAAGAGGGCTGATCACCAAAACCAACTAGGTTTTTCCTCTACCTCCAATAGAGTATTTTAGAGAAGGACTCTTCAGACGCTCCACTGGGTCGATCGATCATGACAGGATCGTGACTACAGGAGACTGAGAGAGGAAGAAAATAAATTAAAAAACTCCTTTTAAAGTAAATAGCTGTAAAGTATTGTCATAACAGTAAGTAGACAGTCAAAGACTGACGAGGATAAAGGTAGGCCTTTTATACTGATTAAATAGGCCAAGGTAGGTCTTTCTAGACCAAGTATTAATTGTAGACCTCTTGCATGATTAAACAGTCTGAGGTAGGTCTATCTAGACCGAGGATACATTTTAGGTTTTCTACAGAGAGACCACCTTGTGGTCGTTGTAGAATCTGCTTTCCTTGTTCAATAAAAGCACATGAAAATTCAACAGGTTATGGGCCCAGTCGGTCCCAGTCGGTTCCAGTATATTAGCTTTAAACAGTGGTTTTACATTGATTTTTTGTGGAGTACTCCACAAAATTGGATTCACAATGGAGGACAGAATGTTTATCGGCAAGCTGAGTAGACGAGACAACTGGGCTTACGTGGAAATTCCAGACAGAGAATCTGCTAAAACCTCGAAGAGACATTAGCAAGAGATGCTAATTAATGATTGTGACATTATTGGATAGTCTTCCACCCAGATATGTAACAATTGTGACTGCCCTAGAGACAAAGATGGACAGATTGACTCTTTAGTTAATGCAGCAGTCATTGGTAAATAAGGAACAAAAAAAAGTGAATTTAAATGACAGCAGCAGATGGTGCCTCTGCAATGGCATCTCAAACTGTGGGGAGCCACAGACTGAGAGACTGGATGGATCCAAATGGAAGTGTCTTGGAAGTGGGAAGGAATGACATCGCAAACACAACTGTCCAAAGTTAAAGAATAAAAATTAAACCCATATAGCTAAACGAATGACATGTGAGGATAATGAGAATTGTGATAGTGCAAAGGGAGTGAATTTGTTGCCAGAGGCTAATCAGAATAAAAAAAAGTGAGGCAGGTTGAATGGCTGTGCATCAAAACACACACGTTCAAAAGAAATACTTCGGGACTACCAAGCATTCACAAAACCACGGTCCATGAAACTGGGCTATGGCAGAATAGTTGATACCCATCCATCCATCCATCTTCCTCCGCTTATCCGGGGTCAGGTTGCGGGGGCAGCAGCTTAAGAAGGGAGGCCCAGACTTCCCTCTCCCCAGGCACTTCTTCAAGCTCTTCAGGAGGAACCCCAAGGCGTTCCCAGGCCAGCCAAGAAACATAGTCTCTCCAGCGTGTCCTGGGTCTTCCCCGGGGCCTCCCCCCGGTGGAAAGTGCCTGGAACACCTCACCAGGGAGGCGTCCAGGAGGCATCCTAACCAGATGCCCGAGCCACCTCAACTGCGGCTCTACTCCGAGTCCCTCCCGGATGACCGAGCTTCTCACCCTATCTCTAAGGGAGAGCCCAGCCACCCTACGGAGGAAACCCATTTCGGCCGCTTGTATCCGCGATCTCGATCTTTCGGTCATGACCCAGAGTTCATGACCATAGATGAGGGTAGGAACGTAGATCGACTGGTAAATCGAGAGCTTCACTTTTTGACTCAGCTCTCTCTTCACCACGACGGACCGGTACAGCGCCCGCTTCACGGCAGACGCTGCACCAATCCGCCTGTCGATCTCCCGCTCCCTTCTTCCTTCATTCGTGAACAAGATCCCAAATTACTTAAACTCCTCCACTTGGGGCAGGACACCCCCCCCTGACCCGGAGAAGGCACTCTACCCTTTTCCGGCTCAAGACCATGGCCTCGGATTTGGAGGCACTGATCCCCATCCCGGCCGCTTCACACTCGGCTGCGAACCGATCCAGCGAGAGCTGCAGATCACGACCTGATGAAGCCAATAGGACCACATCATCTGCAAAAAGCAGAGACGCAATCCTAAGGCCACCAAAACGGGTCTCCTCAACACCTTGGCTGCGCCTAGAAATTCTGTCCATGAAGGTAATGAACAGAATCGGTGACAAAGGGCAGTCCAACTCTCACCGGAAACGAACTCGACTTACTGCCGGCAATGCGGACCAGACTCTGACACCGGTCATACAGGGACCTGACAGCCCGTATCAAAGGGCCCGGCACCCCGTAGTTGATACCCAAGAACTCTGAAATGTAAAAATGAAAATGACTTTCAAAGTTAGTGATGTCAAAGATGTCACGATATATGATGTAATGTATGTTCTCAAGATGTTTGGAAATCTTTTCTCAGTGGGAGCTGCTGTGAAAAAGGGGAATACGGTGCAGTTCAAGTAGAACCGGTGCTACATACGTGGAAAAAATGGAGATCTTCAAGAAATAGGAACACAGCAATCCAGTGGATTATATCAGTTCGATTTGGAGGGGAGTATGCCTGTCACTCATACAACAGGAAGTGCATCAGTCGCAGCCAGCCTATGGCATCAAAGACTGCGACATACCGCCATGCTGAAGGAGCTTAGATCTCTGGTGAGTGGAATGGACTTTTCTGCAGAAAAAGAGAAATTCTTCTGTGAAGCGTGTCTGTAGGGCAGCTGTCTAGAAAGCTTTTCATTCAGTGGGAGAAATGCGCTCAGAGCGCAAACTGTAGCTGATTCATATAGACTGAATCCATAGGTGGATCAAAGTACTTTGTAACATTCATTGATGACTACTGTGGTTGGAAAATTTAGTTTTTTCTATTTCTATTTCTCTCTATTAAGGTTTTCAATCAGCCTTTTTTACCTGCAAGGCCACATAATTCCCCTGAGTGATGGTGTTTGTTGACCAGACGTAGCTTCTTTCCATAACAATCCAGATTCTTTCTCAGGTTTATTCATAACATGTTACCGTTTAACCAAAGTGTCTGTAATTTATTTAGACTCTGACTACTTTCCATTATTGTAAGTAAAGAGGAATGAACGCTGCTTGGATCAGAACAGGACTGATTACTGAGCAATAATATGATGAACTGTTCTCTCTTTGCAAAGATAAAAATAAAGTGCCTACTGAGTGAAATCCATCGATCTCCATTTGCTTAACTGGAGTAAATACCTGAATACTTTTTTCGCGTGAAACTACTCAAGACGCTGCAAGGCATACTTATGAGACAGGAAAATTAAGCACCCAGAAAGTTCAAAGAGTTCGAGAAAACATTCTCCAAATGAATGTGGATAAAAGATTAGAAGACTGAGAACAGACAACGGTGGGGAATACATGTTGAAAGAAATATCAAGCCTTAAAATGTTTAACCCTATACACAAAAGCAAAATGGTGGAGCTGAAAGAACAAATCAGACTTTAGTTGAAGCACCAGTGAGTTTGCTGCCTCATGCAAAGCTGCCAAAGATATTTTGGGCACAGCCTATGGTAACAGCAGCCTACTTGCAGAACAGGTTACCCGCATCAGTTCTGAAGCATCACATCCTGTAACAGACCTGGTGTGGCAGGAAGAACATCAGCCACATCAGAGAGTTTGGCTGTTCCAGACGTAGAGAGGAGGAAGCTGGACAGGAAGGCGGTGAAGCTTTGCTTTGTGGGATATGCCTGCAATGCCACGGGTTATTGTCTGGAGATTCTCTTCAAAGGAACAGTTGTGTCTCTATGCTACATCTTGAGGCCGAGTATATGAGACGGTGATCATCTCCCTCTAGTGGTCTGGAGCACTTCTGGTATTCTGAGATCTTTTATAGCTTTTTGTAGATTTCATTTGGTTTTGCTATTTGCAGCATCTTTCCTTTGCATCAGTTTTGAGTTGTAGCAGAATTTCTTGGTTATTATTTTTTTTACAGTGGGTAATTTTTGTTTACAGCAGATTTTAACTTTGCTGCTCTATATTTTCTGTGATTGCACCATTTCTTCTTTACAAGTGTGTTAGTCTGATTTAAAAACAGGAAAACAGCATCTTTGCTGTGATAAACTCTGAAGCCTGTGTTAACACTTCTAACAGTTCATTACTATGTAGGATAGTCGCTACGCCACAACTTCTAACTCTGTATCCGTACCAAGGGAAGTATCCAATAGACTTTACCTTTTTTAAATCCTTTGGGGAAAATGACAAGGAATTTAAGAATTAAAAAATTATAAAAATCCTACATATTTTTAATTGAGCATGGTTTCTCAGTGAATCACAGATGCTAGTTCAACAATTGTGCAAACTAATAGAAAATGAATAACCCACATATATATATATATATATATATATATATATATATATATATATATATATATATATATATATATATATATATATATATATGTATATATATATATATATATATATATATATATATATATATATATATATATATATATATATATATATATATATATATATATATATATATGTATATATATATATACATATATATATATACACTCACCGGCCACTTTATTAGGTACACCTGTCCAACTGCTCGTTAACACTTAATTTCTAAGCAGCCAATCACATGGCGGCAACTCAGTGCATTTAGGCATGTAGACATGGTCAAGACAATCTCCTGCAGTTCAAAGCGAGCATCAGTATGGGGAAGAAAGGTGATTTGAGTGACTTTGAACGTGGCATGATTGTTGGTGCCAGAAGGGCTGGTCTGAGTATTTCAGAAACTGCTGATCTACTGGGATTTTCACGCACAACCATCTCTAGGGTTTACAGAGAATGGTCCGAAAAAGAAAAAACATCCAGTGAGCGGCAGTTCTGTGGGCGGAAATGCCTTGTTGATGCCAGAGGTCAGAGGAGAATGGCCAGACTGGTTGGAGCTGATAGAAGGGCAACAGTGACTCAAATAACCACCCGTTACAACCAAGGTGGGCAGAAGAGCATCTCTGAATGCACAGTACGTGGAACTTTGAGGCAGATGGGATACAGCAGCAGAAGACCACACCGGGTGCCACTCCTTTCAGCTAAGAACAGGAAACTGAGGCTACAATTTGCACAAGCTCATGGAAATTGGACAATAGAAGATTGGAAAAACGTTGCCTGGTCTGATGAGTCTTGATTTCTGCTGCGACATTCGGATGGTAGGGTCAGAATTTGGCGTCTACAACATGAAAGCATGGATCCATCCTGCCTTGTATCAACGGTTCAGGCTGGCGGTGGTGGTGTCATGGTGTGGGGAATATTTTCTTGGCACTCTTTGGGCCCCTTGGTACCAATTGAGCATCGTTGCAACGCCACAGCCTACCTGAGTATTGTTGCTGACCTTGTCCATCCCTTTATGACCACAATGTACCCAACTTCTGATGGCTACTTTCAGCAGGATAATGCGCCATGTCATAAAGCTGGAATCATCTCAGACTGGTTTCTTGAACATGACAATGAGTTCACTGTACTCAAATGGCCTCCACAGTCACCAGATCTCAATCCAATAGAGCATCTTTGGGATGTGGTGGAACGGGAGATTCGCATCATGGATGTGCAGCCGACAAATCTGCGGCAACTGTGTGATGCCATCATGTCAATATGGATCAAACTCCCTGAGGAATGCTTCCAGCACCTTGTTGAATCTATGCCACCAAGAATTGAGGCAGTTCTGAAGGCAAAAGGGGGTCCAACCCGTTACTAGCATGGGGTACCTAATAAAGTGGCCAGTGAGTTTAAATATATATATATATATATATATATATATATATATATATAGTGGGGAAATCCGTCTGCACTTTTATTTTTATCTTTGCAAACAGAGATCAGTTCATCATGCGGCCCTTATTGCTCGGTAATCAGTCCTGTTCTGATCCAGCAGCGTTCGTTCCTCATTACTTACAATAATGGAAAAATAGTCAAAACAAATTACAGAAACTTTGGTTAAACGGTAACATGTTATGAATAAACCTGAGAAAGAATCCGGATTGCTATGAGAAGAAGCTCTGTCTGCTCTACAAACAGCCTCACTCAGGGGAATTATGTGGGTTTGCAGGTGAAACAGGCTGATTGAAAACATTTATAGAGAGTAAATAGGCTAAATTAATATATGAAAAAAGAGAAACTACGTTTCCGACTACATATAACAGAATTTGTCAGAATATTAAGATTTTCTGAGGTATAACTCTTTTAGTGTGCAAATATTCCAGAAATCTAAAATGATGAGAAAAAATATCCAAACAAAACACTTTTGGTTTCTATCTCTCTATTTCCAGATGAGTTCTGATTCCTAAAGCATAACTTTTAAGTTTCAATACTTTTCAGAGTATCAAAATGTTTTATAACGTGAACGCTGGAAACTTAAAGATATAGTAGAGGATGTTCTTTTTCTCAGGAGGGGGTACAGGGATGTGCATGTGCATTTTTTTTTAAAGCGGAGAGGTCGAGTCTTTTCAAAAATCCGCCAGAATCCTCCACTATATATAGCTTTAATTTAATTCGAAACTATTTTTCTGAAGAATTTCAGATAAGAAAAGAACATTAGATACGGGTCATAATTTGATTGTGTCCTTGATCATGGGCAGGTTTATTGAGTGTTAATTACAGCTATCATAAAAGGCTGTGGAACACATCCATATAATAGGAATAAATTAATCAGATCTAAAAAGGGGGGGGGGACAATCAAAGCGAAGAATTCCCGTAGTAGTTTGGATGGGGTTGGTTCTAACATAAGTCTAAGATGATGAATAAGTTTTATCTATAAAAATGCCATAAATCATCACTGCTGAGATAATGGGTGGATAAACAGAGCTATGGCTCGACTGTTTTTATGTTTTATTCAAGATTAAAGAATATGCTGCTCTAGATTTGTGAAAGATCTTTTTTCTTTTACAAGATTGTTTTTTACAGATTTAGCATGACTTCTCTTAAACTTCCTAATGTTGCGCTGTAAGTTTAGGAGAATTAAACCAGGGGATCAGTTTCCTATTGATAATTACATTATCTACATTGCCACGGCAACAAGATAACGCTATTAACAACAACTTTCATTTTTCAACTCATTCATCTGGATGGGATTAAACTGATTTCAGATAATAAAGTAAAAAATCTTGGTGTTATTTTTGATCAGGACCTGTCATTTAAATCCCAGATCAAAGAGGTTTCTAGAATTTCCTTCTTTCATCGGAGGAATATTGCAAAAATGAGCAATCTCCTGTCCAGGGGTGATGCTGAGAAACTAGTCCATGCATTTGTTACTTCAAGGCTGGACTATTGTAATTCTTTACTATCAGGAAGTCCACAAACTGTAGTTAAAAGCCTTCAGCTGATCCAAAATGCTGCAGCCAGAGTTCTGATGAAAATGAAAAAGAGAGATCATATCTCTCCTATCCTGGCTTCTCTTCATTGGCTTCCTGTTAAATCCAGAATAGAATTTAAAATCCTCCTTCTCACATATAAAGCCTTAAATGGCCAAGCTCCATCTGACAGTTGCCTTTTGTATCTATGCTTCTTTTTCTATGTCTGCTTCTGTCTCCTTGAACCCCAGTGGGCCTCAGCAGATGGCCGCTCACACTGAGCCTGGTTCTGCTGGAGGTTTCTTCCTGTTCAAAGGGAGTTTTTCCTCTCCACTGTCGCTACAAGCATGCTTAGTGTGAGGGATTGCTGAAGAGTCAATGAGTCGATGCAATCAGCTGGTTTTCCTTAGATGGAAAACTTTGAATCAATCTGACTGGATGATCTGGTGAACTGGAAAGTGACCTGAGATGACATGATGTGAAATCAGAGAAATGTTAATAGAATAGACATCCATTATCTGTTCTAGGTTGTGTCCCTCTCTTCTTGTCCCTTTTCTTCTTGTTTTCCTCTCTATGTTTTGTACTCAGCTGACTTTTCATGCTGTCTCTAAAGGAATGAAAGATTTTTTCCAAGCACTAAGCTCACTTAGCTGATTGCTCCTTCCTGTGTTTCCAAAAAGGCCAAAGTAAATAACCCAGTCCTTCTTTTCACTGTAGACAAGCCATGATCTGCTTATCTGTTCTCCATTTTTCATTTGGATGAAATAATAGCTGGAAGTAAATCTGAGCTTGTCTCCATTTCTCAGTTCTCCATTAGAAAGAACATCCAAAAGCCTGATGTTTTCCAGAGAAAAAAAACAAAAATAAAACACCTAAATAATTGATTTCTGGTCGTCTGTAGCAAATAAAAACTTGATGCTAAAATGACCCATCTTTAATATGGTTAATAAATACTTATCAGTATAGGGGGACGTCCCCGTCTGCGGTTTAATGCTCACTAGTTGCTCATCTCTTGTTCAACAGGTGTTGCATGAGAAGCTGAGTTTGCTGCTGGTTGTAGCCGCTGCTGCAGTGAAGAAGCTAAATTCAGTCACTTTCAGAGCAGATTTCTACTTTCCTCCTTTATTCTCCTCTTTTCAGCACCACTAGGGTAACTTCTCTTCATCTTTCTTAAATCTTCTTCTCTCTTTGCATGGTTTGTTTTCAAATGGTTTGTTTCTGTCTGTTTGGACCTTTCTGAACATGTGCATCAAATGGACTGAATCCATGTAGTGGATCCTGAGACACGCTTAACCGTTTATATGACACTCAGTGAAATACTTTAAAAGTCAACATTTCCAGCCAACAGGTTATTGGAATCCAGGACAAGACCATATTACCTTTGATTGAAATTTTATGGTTAAAATGAATGTCAATATAATAACAAGAAACAACAACTTACCTGAATATATAAAAGTGTTTCTGGAAAAAATGAATGAAAAACACTCTTAGAGTGAAAGAAACACATTTTATTTGGTCCAACATAACCTTTGAGGCTGGTTCTGACATTGTTTAGTTTATAAACCTAAATACAATTATTAACTAGGCTTATTAACTTTACTTTTTAACGTTTCAATTAAAATTTTTAACTTCTTTCCTGACTTTTAAATTCTTAAATAACTTTTTACCTTTTTTTCTTGACTTGTTAACTTTTTTTTTCCAACTTAATTTCCAGCAGGTAATATATTATTCAAGGGCTCATCTGATTGGTCAAAATCAGATGTGCCGCCATGTAGCTGGATCTATGCTGAATAGCTGGATACAGCTAACCTGACTCCGCCAGATGGATTTGCTCCGCGTATCCATCTGGAAACCTTCCGTTGAAGTAATTTTGGGAAGGGGCGAAAATACTGGTTAGCTGATTGGCCTATGTTGGTGATAGACGGGCCAAATAAACCAATCAGATCAACGAAGCATATGACGTACTAACAGAGCGACGACGAAGAGGAGCCAATTGATAGATCAAACTCTTGCCGAAACCAGTCGGGAGAAGAGCAAAAACATCTTTTCCTCTGAGAAAAGCCTCCAGTGTTTTGCTCTTCTTTCAGTGAAGAAATACTCTGTAATTCCGATAAAACTTGCTCGATAGCCACGCTAACGCTAGTTTCATCGGCTGAAGCCGCCATGTTCTTTAGACTGAACTGTCGCGCTTCTCGTTGCGTCACACCTCAACCCGCCTCAAAGCCAACGCTGATTGGACGTTCGTTTGGTGATTTTCTTTAACGGAAAGTAGCCAGACTGATTAGCGAGTGAAACCTTGAAAGCTAGGCTAGGCTAGGCTACAGCTATAGCTGGGTCTCCATTTGTAAGGGATGGAAGTGATTAAAAATGCTGCCTTGCCCTATAAAGGGTTAATATTATAAGCATTATGATGGAATTTTAGCTGAGGAATTCTTATCAAACGCATCATTAATGTGCACAAATAAGTTATAGTTGTATTAACCATACATGGAAACAGAGTTTTATGGGGGCCCCAGGAGTTTGGGGCCCTATTCATTTGCCTTGTGTTGCCTAATGGTAAACCCGCCCCTGGTTTAGAGCTGCCTTTTTTTTTTTCTACTTGCTTTGATTCTGTTTTATCTTCCTGTATTTTAATCATGTAAAACACTTTGCATTGTCTTTGTACTGAATTGTGCTTTACAAATAAATTTGCCTTGCCTTGCCTTGCCTTTGACTGTTGGAGTTAAACTGCTAACTGAGGTCCAGTTGCCTAATCCGCTCTTATTCTGTTTGTATTTTCTTCTATTCTATTATCTAATTCATGTAAAGCACTTTGAACTGAATTGATTTGTCCAAATAAAATAGCCTTGCCTTATCCATTTATATATATATATATATATATATATATATATATATATATATATATATATATATATATATATATATAAATTGGCAACCTTTATTCCCTAAGGTGGTATGTGCTGCAGTAAAAAAAAAAAAAAAAAAAAAAAAAACAGGTGTTTTGTATTGGCCTGTGACTGTGGATGAGATCCCCGCAGCATTTGGCACGTTGCTCCACATGCGCAACATATTTATTTATTTTTTTTGTTGGGGGTCACTGTAAGATTTAAATTTCTTAATGCACTAGTTTGTACAGACTACAAACTACTGTGCCGCAAACCACAAAACGGGCAAAACCATCATTTAAATAGGGCGTCTCCAACAGTTTTGCACCTTCCACCAGTTACGCAATCACTCTTGTTAAATCACCCGCAAACCATGGTTCAGCCCCTCGCGCAAAATTCCAGTTTGCGAGCGCAAATTACTGCACGCAAAATTGGATCTTGATAAATCCGGCCCTATGTCTCTAATATTATTAAAACCTCAATCCGCTCGGTAGAGTCATCGTATCCTCACTCATTACTCATATCTTGTTTAGTTGGATCTATGTAAATCCCTTTATTTTCCCACAATGGGGAAATTAACTATCTGCATTTAATCCATCCCCTCTGGGAGCAGGTGGGGGGTTAAGGGTCTCGCTCAGAGACACAAGCAGATCTTTTAGTTCTCAGGCTCCTCTCCTGTGGAACCAACTACCAGTTTTAGTCCGTGAGGCAGACACCCTGTCTACTTTTAAGGCTAGGCTTAAAACTTTCCTTTTTGATAAAGCTTCTAGTTAGAGTGGCTCAGGTTATCCTGATCTATCTCTATAGCTCTGCTGATATAGGCTTAGACTGCTGGAGGACATAGGGACCCCTTTTTCATCATTCTGCTTCATTCTATCTCTATTCTCCCACTCTGCAGAATCTATTAGTTCAATCTCTAACGTTCTGCTCTCTCTGCTTTTTCTCATAGTAGCTTCATCTGGTCTGTTCCTGTTTGGCTGTGACTCCATCCTGGAGAGAAATATCAGCTGTGCTGCTGCCATCAACACCTTTGTTTCTAGATGTTGGAGCTTGGCCTGTTTTCCAGTGTAGTCCTGTTTCTCTGACTGTGACTAACTGGATGTGCTCTCTTCATCCTCTGACATGGGAGCTGGCTCGGAGCTCGTCTGCCTGGCTGTGTGTTTCCTGGACGGGGCCGCCTGTGGAGCTGGTTGACAGTTGCCTTTTGTATCTATGCTTCTTTTTCTATGTCTGCTTCTGTCTCCTTGAACCCCAGTGGGCCTCAGCAGATGGCCGCTCACACTGAGCCTGGTTCTGCTGGAGGTTTCTTCCTGTTCAAAGGGAGTTTTTCCCCTCCACTGTCGCTACAAGCATGCTTAGTGTGAGGGATTGCTGAAGAGTCAATGAGTCGATGCAATCAGCTGGTTTTCCTTAGATAGAAAACTTTGAATCAATCTGACTGGATGATCTGGTGAACTGGAAAGTGACCTGAGATGACATGATGGGAATTGGAGCTATAGAAATAAACTGAATAGAATTGGATTGATGGGCATTTAATCAATCTTATACATCCTAGTTTTTAAAGTTTATAAAACAATACACTTCAGCGCCAGTTATATTTGTAAACCCTGTAGTTCAGTGGTTTTGTTACCCTACAGAAGGCTGCAGGGGTCAAATACAAACTGGCAGCTTTCACCTTCAAAAATCACATCAGTCTGAGTTTGTGCTGCAATTAAACTCAAGATATAAAAACTACATGTTGAAAATGTGCAGCGCTGTACAAAATTGAAAGTGCACAGAGTGTATAATGTTTAATCTAACCATTGAATGTATTTTGGGGTCAAAAGTTCTGCCCTGCTCTGCTAGGATAGTGGCTTTGATTGCTTGATTACGGCGTTGCCTTGTGCAATCACACGTTCCCACCCTCAGACACACGTATGCTGGGTTACCTAAAGAAATCAGATGTTGCATAATGCAGCCATTGCAGTGCAGTTAAAAGAGCTATCAAAATCTGAGTGGCTTTTTATATCTGTTAACTACTCAACCTGTCACGAAATCTGCAAATTTACTTTTGCTTTGCTTGAAGGAATTGCTCTGTGCACATTTTATTTACGTGTGTATTCGTTTTTGACAGATCTATGTTAATTCTACTAGAAATACAGACTAGTGAAGTTATTTTTTCTTAAACGCTTTGGGCAGACTATAAGTACCAATACTCAATACTCAAGTATATATGGATAGAAAGCAATATGGCATGAAATTATCACTAAAGACTAAAGTGTTTTTACTGTTGTTCATTTTAGATTCCTGGATTATTTGCACATTAAAACAACGATAACATAAACAACCTTAAAATATTATATGATAATTTTATACTTGGGTTTCTTACGAGGATTGTTGGATAAGTAACGCCTCTGAACAACTTTGATCCAGCTGAAATGTTTCTATATCTAAAGATTAAGTCAAGGTTCTCCAACCCTGGTCCTCCAGATCTGCTGTCCTGCAGGTTTTAGATGCATCCCTGCTTCAACACAGCTGAGTCTAACGACTGAATTAGCTTTTTCAGCATGTTTGGCCAAGGCTTGGTAAAAAGCCTTTCATTAGATTCAGCTGTGTTGAAGCAGGGTTCATCCTTTCAAATACAAAAACCAGATCCCTGCTCGACTATATTCAAACACCTGGAAATCAGAAACCAAAAGTAGTTCAGAGTTGTAATTTGCAAATTAATTTAGAGATATAATTAATTGCACATGGAAAATTTCACTTAGATCAAACAACTGGAAGTGGGTCAGGGGCGTTGCTTATTGAACTCCTTTCATATTTATTTCCACACTTATTTAACGTCTTGAGAAAATATTATCTATATCAAGATTGAAAAAGGTGTTTAATAATGTAAATAAATATACACTATATTGCCAAAAGTATTTGCTCACCCATCCAAATTATTGGAATCAGGTGTTCCAATCACTTCCATGGCCACAGGTGTATAAATTCAAGCACCTAGGCATGCAGACTGTTTTTACAAACATTTGTGAAAGAATGGGTCGCTCTCAGGAGCTCAGTGAATTCCAGCGTGGAACTGTGATAGGATGCCACCTGTGCAACAAATCCAGTCGTGAAATTTCCTCGCTCCTAAATATTCCACAGTCAACTGTCAGCTGTATTATAAGAAAATGGAAGTGTTTGGGAACGACAGCAACTCAGCCACGAAGTGGTAGGCCACGTAAACTGACGGAGCGGGGTCAGCGGATGCTGACGCGCATAGTGCGAAGAGGTCGCCAACTTTCTGCAGAGTCAATCACTACAGACCTCCAAACTTCATGTGGCCTTCAGATTAGCTCAAGAACAGTGCGCAGAGAGCTTCATGGAATGGGTTTCCATGGTCGAGCAGCTGCATCCAAGCCATACATCACCAAGTGCAATGCAAAGCGTCGGATGCGGTGGTGTAAAGCACGCCGCCACTGGACTCTAGAGCAGTGGAGACGCGTTCTCTGGAGTGACGAATCGCGCTTCTCCATCTGGCAATCTGATGGACGGGTCTGGGTTTGGCGGTTGCCAGGAGAACGGTACTTGTCTGACTGCATTGTGCCAAGTGTAAAGTTTGGTGGAGGGGGGATTATGGTGTGGGGTTGTTTTTCAGGAGCTGGGCTTGGCCCCTTAGTTCCAGTGAAAGGAACTCTGAATGCTTCAGCATACCAAGACATTTTGGACAATTCCATGCTCCCAACTTTGTGGGAACAGTTTGGAGCTGGCCCCTTCCTCTTCCAACATGACTGTGCACCAGTGCACAAAGCAAGGTCCATAAAGACATGGATGACAGAGTCTGGTGTGGATGAACTTGACTGGCCTGCACAGAGTCCTGACCTCAACCCGATAGAACACCTTTGGGATGAATTAGAGCGGAGACTGAGAGCCAGGCCTTCTCGTCCAACATCAGTGTGCAACCTCACAAATGCGCTTCTGGAAGAATGGTCAAAAATTCCCATAAACACACTCCTAAACCTTGTGGACAGCCTTCCCAGAAGAGTTGAAGCTGTTCTAGCTGCAAAGGGTGGACCGACGTCATATTGAACCCTATGGATTAGGAACGGGATGTCACTTAAGCTCATATGTGAGTCAAGGCAGGTGAGCAAATACTTTTGGCAATATAGTGTATTTTATGCCTTTAAAATGATTAGTCATTTTCATCCTTTTGGTGTCATAACATCCTCCTGGTTTTGGGTAATCCTCGACAGTTTTTCATACCCAAATGGAAAAGCAAATAACTTCGGCACTGAAAGCCCAAATTCCATGTGTGATACATTATTTGAAAGCTAACGATTGCAGCTCCGTTTTGTTTTCTTTTATTGTAGAAAAGAATAGGTATTTTTTGAACAGTGGTAATAAAGACATTCTTGAGAAAAGGCAGGTCTCATTATATTATATTTGCTCTTCGTGCAGAAAATTTCAGACCTCTAGCTACAGCGGTTCCAGAGCTGGGGGGTTTTGAACTTTTGGTGTTACCAGCGTCTCCAAAAATCTCCAAATGTGCCTAAATTGACCCGTAGAATAACACTGAGGCATTTTGATGGCCACAAAACATTTATAAACCTAAAATATTATAAAAAGCTATAAAAAAATAGTGAAACTGCTGCTTTTCAAGCTAAAGTAATCCCCAGTGCCTTTTCTGAGCCTTAGGAATTGTAGTAAAACAAATATCACACAGTACATTTTGCAGAAATTAGTGTTAGGAAATAAGTATTAGGAAGTAAATATTAGCATCAGCTAAGAATTAGCTATGACCAGGTAACTTTTCTGATGCCAAAAACTGGACGTTTTGGGCAATTTTCTCGTCATGGAATATTTTTTTTACGAATATTCTGTATTATTTTTTAATCTGTGGACCTTTATGGACGAATGGAGTATAAACAATTGAAGACTGGATTATAAAACGGCTTCTGGACGCTTTCAAAGGGATGTAGTTGTCATGTTTGCATTGGTGGTTGAATTGTGGAGAATCTTATCTTTCCAACCATGTCTAACGAGTCTATATTGGTAAACATTTTACCGCCGTAATTTTCATGCGTTCTGAGTTGTTAGTTGTAAACGCTTTGATTGAAACGGTTCGCCGGCGATCCGGTGGGTTTTCAGAGGAAATGGTATCAAGTATTACATATTTTCTGTCAGGGTTGGTGGATGAAGTTACGGACCCAAAGTAGTTCAGAGTAGAATGATGCAGAGAAGATTGCTTGCAAAATTTTTATGAAAACGTAAGATACAAAATCCGAAATCCAGAACTGAAGGACAAGGAAACTCAAGAATACAACAGGAGGTGTAAATATGGGAGCAGAACAATCGGAGGAATGAATGGCTGGTAGGGAGCAGGTGTAGACAGAAGTAACTAGAAGGAGCTAAGTGGAACGGACACTAGGGGGCAGCAAAACTAAAAATACAAAAATGATGTGAATCTAAAGCACAACACAGAACTAAATAAAGCGTATTTGAGAACCGAAAAAGTAAAACCGTAACAGAAACAAAAGGTCAAAAAAGTAAGATCATAATATTTTCCTGGCTATCGATATCGTGTTTGACATTTTAGTATCCTTACAACCCTACTGTATGCTATACACCAGAGGTCACGGATTAGTAGACCGCGGTCCAGAACCGGACCCTCCTGCTGGCTAATCCGGACTAGAGACTGACATTTTTTCGGGAATCCCACGGGTCACGGGATTCCCGTGGGATTCCCGTGGGATGGGAGTCAGTATTAGTAACGATCAGGTGATTGGGACGGTACAGGATTAAACATTAACGGGAGCAGACGGGAGCGGGAGCAAACCAATAATAACTAAAAAAAAACTAGGATCGATGCCAAAAAATAAAATAAAATAGAAAGTAAAAAAATCCAGTACTGGCGCCGCCATTTTGTAGTTTTTTTCCTTGAAGCCTACACTATAATGCGAGTCAAAAAACTACAGGACACAAAAACCAACAGTGCTTCTGCTCTGAGTTTTTGTCCCGCGCTCAAAAAACAAAACAAAACAAGAATGGGAGTGGAGCAGGAGCGGGAGTCATTCTGAATGGGAGCGGGATGGGAGTGGGAGTAATTTCACCAGGAGCAGAGATGGGAAGTAACGAAGTACAAATACTTAATTACTGTACTCAAGTAGATTTTGCTGATATTTTTACTTTACTTTACTACTTATTTTTAGGGCGACTTTTTACTTCTACTCCTTACATTTTTACACAAATATCTGTACTTTCTACTCCTTACATTTAAAAAAATTGTCTCGTTACTTTAGTTTTGAATCATTTCAATGGAGTTACCGTTATTATTCTTCACGTCATCAATACCAAATTCAATCTAATTGGATGGGAATCTACGTTGCATTTGACGCACCGCTACAAGATGAATCGACAGATTCGGCGGTATTCATTGGCGGCAAATCATTGCAGCTTGGTGGCGGTGGCGTTAGCATAGTAGCATGGACGACGAGATGATTGAAAATGAACACAACGGAGATCTAGTCCTACTGGCAGACATCCATTTAAAATGTAGGCAACAGCATGAAAAAAGTGGTTTCTACTTTTACTTTTATACTTTAAGTAAATTTACAAGCCTGTACTTTGTTACTTTTACTTGAGTAAAGAAGTTTAATCAGTACTTCCACTTTTACCAGAGTATTTTTTAACACAAGTATCTGTACTTTTACTGAAGTACAGAAAGTGAGTACTTTTGCTATCTCTGACCAGGAGTGGGACGGGACAGGATTTAGGTTTCTACTCTGGCCCGGGATCGGGACGGGACACCATTTTTTTCTCTGGGAGTGAAAATCCACTCCCGTGTCAGTCTCTAATCTGGACCCAACCTGATTTAAAACATTTATAGATTAATTTAATCCAGTCATACAGTAAGGTGTAAAAGTTTTCCCATCCTCCGTGTCTCTTTTTGTTTTCTTACGTTCTGACCTCTTTTTAGATGTTGGTTTATTTTGACTGGATATTAAAATGTCGGCTTCATAAAATGTAGGTTTTTACAAAAGAAGAACTGAAATACACAATTATGGACACAATTTCTGCAGAAAGGAGAGACAGTTGAACCAGACTCAAACATACTGTCTCCCCCTGGACCTCCTCCGCAGAGCATTTATTAACAGAACATGACACATGGTTACAAACGGAGTATTGTTCTGACAGAACAACTGATCAGTTCATGAAGACAGGACGCTCCATCAGAATGACGAGGCAGGATGGTCTCCTGACTGGATCATGAGGCAGGAGTGGAGCATCCCCTCGCACAAATGTTTTATGAGCACACATTAATTTTATAATCATCATTGAATAAACCTAACAGAATGGATTCCAAAAGAGTTAAAAAAAACAAAAACATAAAGGCACCCCATAAAAAAAGGTATGGGGCATTGCAGGCTAACAAAGCAGCCAAAGGACCCCCATTCCAAAGGGGGGGACCCGTTCTTCTGTTTCTATTTGCATGTTTTCTAAACCAAAAATGTATAAAACCTGGAACTAAACGCTATTTCTGACATTTTGAATTGAAAAATCTTCCTGGATGGAAGAGAAACGTCTTCAAACAAAGTGGATTTTTTTGGGAAGTCAACAGAAATGAAATTCATCCTGATATTCAGGAGTTTTTCATGAAAACAGTTTTATTTTTTTAAATCTCTTATCTTGCTGTTTGGTTTTTGTGAGAGAAATCAACCAGCCTTAAGAGGCACTTTACAGCATTTATCAGCTGCTGTTTTATCTTATCTCCACCAACTGACAAAGATACGGTCGTTATACGATAACATAGAGTGGAGTGACCCTTCATAGGAACCGGGATTAGATCAGGTCGCAGTGATAGACAGCTTTCATGTATCTGTGCTGACCCCACAGACAGATGGTTCCCTCATAACACAATCTATAACTTATGGTCACCATAAAGAGGAGCGGACTAGAACTGTGCTATGTAGAGTGAACATGCATTTTATTTTTTCAGGCTGTAGTCACGAGTTGTGACATCTGGTGGGAGTGAACAGCTTTATCAGGTACGGTGGAATCATAAATCTAAATCACTTTTTGAACCAATTTCAGACATAATGTGGCTCATAAGCTCAGGAATCTGGAAAGCAAAGTTCAGGCGTTCATGAGACGGAGCAAAAGCAAAGCTAGAAATAGTCATACTAGTTTTATCACAAAGTGGCGGGAATCATTTTAATGGATTTCCTCAGAACATTTAACACGATGTTGGCACCAGAAGGCAAGGCAAGGCAAGGCAAGGCAAGTTTATTTGTATAGCACAATTCAGTACAAAGACAATGCAAAGTGCTTTACATGATTAAAATACAGGAAGATAAAACAGAATCAAAGCAAGTAGGAAAAAAAATAGAATAAAAAAAAAAAAATGCAGAAACAAAAAAAGAATATTAAAAACAGTTGGAAGTTTTTGTTAGATTACATTTATTTATTTATTTATTTTTTTTATGGAGAAGAAGAGGACTTTAGCTAATTTTCCAGTATTTGATTTCTAATTATCTTTAAAGCTGTTAGCATTTGATCCAAAATTTCTCCTTGGGCAGTTGACAATTCCCCAGAACCTTGCCTTTTGTTCTACTAGATAGAACTGCAAAACCTTTCCCATTATCTACAGGTAATTTAACTCTGCCCGATACACACCAATCCTCTGGTGCCAACCTGGATAACTGGGGGGGATCCCACTCTAGATTACTGATGTCTCAGTAAAATTAAATGCCTTCTGGTGGCACCTACAACCTTCCTCTCACCCTCAGAGAGAGCCTCACGTTCCAATGCGAGGTCTTTTGGTTCACAGGTGGAACAAAACCTGAACTGCCTTTCTGCTCCCCAAAAAGAAAAGTTATCTTTTATTTTGTCTTTAACATTTTTATTTATTGCAACATTAAAAGAACCTTATTTTCTTAGCAATTGATCAAAAATGTCTCCTTGGGCAGTTGACAATTCCCCGGAAACCTTGCCTTTTGTTCTACTACGATAGAACTGCCAAACATTTCCCATTATCTACAGGTAATTTAACTCTCCAGAAACGCTGTGGTGCGGGGTCAGTAAGGTCGGTGTTCGATAAACCCGATTAACCTGCTATTTTCAGTTGAAAAGAGATTAATGATTGATTAATTAAAATAGAGATCAATGAAGGTGCTTGGACCCAGTCGTGACAGCGTGATTGGTCCCCTGACGTGTTTTTGTTGTCTCTTTCTTAAAAATCTGGGTGTGCTGGATGATTAATCTGATAAACTTATCAGTGCAGCAATTAAAGGCTGTTTTTTTTCCAGCTCACAATTCTTGCGAAGGTTTAATCTTATCTTTCTCAGGCTCACTTTGAAAGAGAAATCTTTTGGGCTTAGATTACTGTACTTGTTTCAAAGGTTAGACCAGGATTCCCTCCAAAGTCTACAGAGCGTCCGAAATGCTGAGGCGGCTCGCCTACTGACCTTCTCTGTTTCCCGTTGAATTGCAGCTGAATTTAAGGCTCTATTGATTGCTTTAAAGGGTTGAAACTCTTTAGCTACATCATCTCTTGCTGAGTGGCTGCAGCCCTACCCTTCACATCGCTGATAGATTATTACCTCCTGGAATAAGGCTTTATCATAACTTAATGTGGAAATGATGCTGTACTTGTTGAGAGTGAGAGGATGCGGTTGGTCAGCCCATTAAAGCAAGCTCTGTATGGGAGAATTATCCTGCCATAATGCAAGAGCACATCATTTCAATTTGAGAAAAGAATTTCATCTTCTTGCACTCCAAACTTATAATGCTCACACTCAAAACATGCGCTCTCTCTCCAATATTTTCTCTTCTCTCTTTGTTTCTTCTCTCAGATTTAATGCTTCTTGCACAGATATTTTCTCCTCTCGCTCGCCTCCTTCTCTTCGCGCACAAACCGCGCTCTGCTCGAGTCTCAGATACGCTCTGCTTGCGGATTTTTTTTGCTCTCTCTCAGATTGGATCGAATCGTCGCCTAGCAACCTTTCCAGCCAATAGAACGACAGCCTCGGAAAGGGTGCGCTTGTTTAACCCTACTGAGTGTGCCTGTGATAAACCTTACCCACAATAAATTGGCTTTTTAATTTAAAAGCTATTAAAATAAGAAGCTGAAAAACAACAACAATCAGGAAAATAAAAAAAGGAAATAATAAAGGGCGATTCTAGAATCACTAATGATTTTAAAACATCCATAACTCAGTGACTGGTTAAAACGTAAAGATTTGCCATTATACTAACATAGTATTTGAAGATAATAATTTCATATGTCGGTTCTTCGCTTTTGTACATAACAAACCACTAATTGTTTAAAATTACTTCATTCAGAATTGTTTGGGTTATCCATAAGTACTGAACTTTGCTGAATCGAGCCACTAAACTACTGTAAATAGCAGTTTCAGCTGACGCTCTTATAAGTGGCGTAGTAGCACAGGTACACTCAGAAGGGTTAAACAAGCGCACCCTTTCCGAGGCTGTCGTTCTATTGGCTGGGAAGGTTGCTAGGCGACGATCCAACTGCAATCTGAGAGAGAGCAAAAAAAAATCCGCAAGCAGAGCCTACGGGTTTGCGAGCGTATCTGAGACTCGAGCAAAGCGCGGTTTGTGCGCGAAGAGAAGGAGGCAAGCGAGAGGAGAAAATATCTGTGCAAGAAGCATTAAATCTGAGAGAAGAAACAAAGATTTGAGAGAGAAGAGAAAATATTTGAGAGAGAGCGCATGTTTGGAGTGTGAGCATTATAAGTTTGGAGTGCAAGAAGATGAAATTCTTTTCTCAAATTGAAATGATGTGCTCTTGCATTATGGCAGGATAATTCTCCCATAGCTCTGTGCAAGAATGTTTAGAGAAGGACAATTTGAACAAGTTTCTCCTGCAAAACTTTAGGCCTGTCTCAAACCTTCCCATCATGTCTACGATTGTTGATGTGGCGGTACGCCCTGTGGGCTCTGAACGCACCACACGTGCTGAATCTAACTGTGTCTGTCTGTATATAAAGGGCCCTCCTCACCTGGGCATCATATTTTCCTTCCGGTGTTTGCTGGCGTAGCACGCCAGCTGCATCACGCCAGAGGCACTACATCGAGCTCAGTGACGATGCTGTTTGTCCTTGGCCGGCTGCCTGTTGATCCCGCCCAGCAGTCCGGCTGTGGTCCTCCATCCTCAGCTGCCTTCCTGTCGCTCTGGCTGTCGGCTTCATGCCCGCCGTCCTGGTCAGCGTAGCTGGTTTATGTCCCTCGTTCAGTGTGGCTGATTCATGCCGGTCTGTGTGATTTGAAAGTCTTTTATTTTGACAGGAACGGCCAGCTCCTGGTGTTGGTGGTGGACTTTCCAGGTGGTGTTACTCATTCTGGTTTGGTGCACGATTTTCTTCTTGTTTGTTTTGCTGTGTTTCTTTTGCAGGTCAGTACCCTGATCTGATTTGCACTTATTCTCGAGTTGAACTATAACTGTTATTTTAATGTGCGAGTGGTTTTAAATTGTCTTGACTAGAATAATACATTTGTGCAATAAAATTATTGAATTGAGTGAGATTGTCTCAACCCTCATCTGTAGCGGGCCTGTGTGCCTTCAAGGTAACTTCCTAACAGAATTATTGGAACCTTATATTAAATTAGCAGTCTTAAAGTGAAGTTTCTCCAACACCGTCCTATCAATGACCAGCTGATTTATCATCTTCCATTCAGGTTTCCATGCCAACAACAGTACAGAGACTGTCCTTATAGTCGATGACATCCCTATAAAGAACCACAGTCCTGGTATTCTTGGACCTTAGTGTGTCGTGTCACACGGTTGATCACTGAATTTATTAGTGTCTGGTAAACTGGGTCAGCCTTTGATCTGGGAGCGCCTCATGCTTCCCTACCAGAGGTGGAGGAGATGTCAGGGGAGCAAGGAAAGTCTGGGAGTCTCTGATAAGATTGCTGCACCTGCTACCCTGATCCGGACACTCAAAAACAAGACTGGAAGAGGAAGACGATGCAAGGGATTAAAGTTAGCACCCAGCTTCAGCTAATCCAGCTAAATCTGGGTGTTGTGATGGACTCAGACCTGCACCTTCAGAGTCTTAGAGACAGGAACACCAAAGGGCGACACTGTACGATTTATGGCCCTAGTTGTGCTGGTCTTTCAGTCGTGGGAGAAGTTTTTGTATTAGCTTAGCTTTAGCTTCTTAGTGCATCTTGTACTATACAGGGGGATCTAATGAGGGAAAACTAGCCTCGATCGCAAATCATATGGTTGGAAGAAAATCAAACATGTTTGAAAAATTGTGAGCATATCCTAATGTTGAAGCAGAGCTACAGACAATCTAGGGAATTCTTCCTTCCTTATTTTAATTCCAGATAAACGAGTCAGACCAACGGCATCTCTCTACAGCTCCGGGTCCAAAGAGTCGTCATACAGTTGGATGATGTCGGGCTGAACCAGGCAAGAACACCATTGATGAGCCGTGAACTTTTACACCCTGCGGTTTCACTGTGTAGTTTAAGATGCAGTTTAATACAAGGATAGAAAATATCAAACAGAGTATACATGACTTTAAAGGAATAGTACACCCAAAACATGATTAGCCTTCATTTTCTACTCACCCCCATGCTGAACAACACTCTGGAGTACTTTTTTGATATCTCAAATGCATCTGGAGATCTGGGAGGCTTCTTGCTGTCTGCTGACATTCAAATAATGGAGGTCTATGGCGCCCGAGGCAGAAAGGTCCATAAAAGTCCACAAAAAACGTGTCAATATTCCTCCATACTGCTCGTCCAATGTATTCCAAGTGTCCTGAGTGGGTAGCGTCCAGAATTTACTCGAAACGAAGTCATTTAGAATGTTTTTAGAGCATAAACAGTAGTGTATAGGATTTCCTGAAAGCGCGTTCACGAGTCTACGGAAACCGCGGCAGACCAAACCAGATGAAAGTGCGCATTCAGCGTCTGCTCTGCCGATAATGCAAGCGTAGAAGAAGAAATGTGCTGTTTACCTGTGCAAAGAAAGAAACAACGAAAGAAAAATGTCTGAGGACTTCAGTGTTGAGGAAGAGCATGAGTTATTTGCCAAGCTGAATGCGCACTTTCATCTGGTTTTGTCTCCCGCGGTTTCCGTAGGCTCGTGAACGCGCTTTCAGGAAATCCTATACACTATTTTTTATTCTCTAAAACATTCTAAATGACTTCGTTTCGAGTAAATCCTGGATGCTACCCACTCAGGACACTTGGAATACATTGGACGAACAGTATGGAGGAATATTGACACGTTTTTTGTGGACTTTTATGGACCTTTCTGTCTCGGGCACCATAGACCTCCATTATTTGAATGTCAGCAGACAGCAAGAAGCCTCCCAGATCTCCAGATGCATTTGAGATATCAAAAAAGTACTCCAGAGTGTTGTTCAGCATGGGGGTGAGTAGAAAGTGAAGGCTAATCATGTTTTGGGTGTACTATTCCTTTAAGAGCATCTCCAGGATTAGAGAAATAATGTTGAAAAATTACTGCCTACTTCGTTTATCTACAGTAGAAATGATCCCTGCAGCGTCTCCACAGGTCTGCATAGAAAGTAGATCATAGAGCTGCAGTTGATCCAGACGCTGCTGCCTGCGTCCTCACTAGAGCTATAGAAAGTAGATCAGACAGCCGAGTTTTTCTCGGTACCAGAGTTCGTTTGCGTTTCTCCAGATCTCCACATCAGGCTGTTCTCCTCAATGAGGGTCAAAGGTCGCCTTATCTCCTGCCTCCTGTGCGAAATGTTTCTTTATGACAAACTCTGCCGTATCAGACAGTAAACTGATTGATAATAATGCAGATCAGACCAGCGGCCGTTTGTTGTTTCATTGTTTGCTGAATTAATTATTAAAGAACCACTATGGTTAAAATAACTGAATGTCTGCAGGTGAACATTTGATTTTCCAGTTACGGTATTTTAGTGTTTTTACTCTTATCTGCTGTTTTCGCTGCTGTCGAACCTGAACGTCTCTCTGTGAGACAATCAAGGTATTTCTGTTCTAAGCAAGGGTTTGTTTTCAGCTCAGCTTCATGGTGCAACTTTCTGTAGAACATCTCAGTCCCACAACACTTCAAAGAAAAGAAAACTAAAAGTAAATGATCAAAGCAGTAGATCATAGGAGAGAAAGGAGAAAATAATAAACTAAGGCGATATAAAGCCATACAATAATAACAAATAAAAGGATTATGCATGTAGAGAAACTACTGATATTTTGATGTCAAAGTCTCCTTTAATAAACATTTTTAATGTTGATTTGAAGCAGCTGAGGATTTCAGCACTTTTTCTGAGAGTTTACTTCAGATTAGTGGAGCAGAGGAACTAAAAGCTGCATCTCCCTGTTTGGTTCTGATCCAGTAGAAAAGAAAGGTCAGGCTGTCGATCCCCTGCAACCAGTCCGCACGTTAAAAAGCTTGAAGCCAGTATTCTCCAGCAAGCTATTCAGTGATTTCTAGAAAGTATATTCTCTGAGCTACGCCGAGTTTAAACGGGTTTTTTCCCAGTTGGAACTGGGTATAATTTATGGACCATAACTTTTTCTGGGAGATTTGAGATGGGCCTGTAGTTCTGCGGGACCCATTTGTTCAAATTTCTATTTTTCCTTTTTATAATGCGAATTTTATTGTGTTTATTGTTGACACTGATATTTACGACGGAGTATTAGGGCCACACATGAAGATAAAAAATATTTTTGACATGTCGACATTAAATGTCGCAAGTTTTATCGGAATTACAGAGTATTTCTTCTCTGAAAGAAGAGCAAAACACTGCTCTGGAGGCTTTTCTCAGAGGAAAAGATGTTTTTGCTCTTCTCCCCACTGGTTTCAGCAAGAGTTTGATCTATCAATTGGCTCCTCTTCGTCGTCGCTCTGTTAGTACGTCATATGCTTCGTTGATCTGACTGGTACTTCGTTGAAGTAGCTTTTTCTCCCAACTCTGACTATATTGTTCAAATTCCTCACATACAATAAGACAAACATCTAAAAACTGTTTGGAACGTAAGAAAACAAAAAGGGTGGGAAAACTTTAACACATTACTGATTGAAAAGATTCCACAAAAGTTAAAATCAATCCTCTGGACTTTGTTTCCAAGTCTGAAGACGTTTCTCTTCCATCCAGGAAGATTTTTCAATTCAAAATGTCAGAAATCGCGTTTAGTTCCAGGTTTTATCCAGCAGCCCAACAAAGCCTGGTTTTAGTTTAGAAAACATGCAAATAGAAACGGATGAACGGGTCCCCCCCTTTGGAATGGGGGTCGTTTGGCTTCTTTGCCCCATACCTGTCTATTACCCCATTTCCACTACCCTTGAAAAACCGATCCATGCCGAGACCGGTCCGAGCTCGGACCGGTTAACTGATCCGAGCTCGGTTCTGACGACCGTTTACACATCACTCTATCTCGGTTCCTCGACTCCTCGCCTCCTAGTGACGATCTGTGGTATTACTGCCAGTATTGAAGGAGGAAATCAAGCAGTTGGTGGCGGTAATGCACCAAAAGTTGTTTGCCAACCGCCATAAAACACAAGAAGAAGAAGAAGGAGGGAATCAAGCAAATCATAATGGCGGCGCCCGTCAAATTCAGAAAGTTATGCTTGATTATTATTGCTGTACTTCGGTGTTATTATTTAAAATGTTGCCTGGAGAAGATTTCGATTGTTGTTTATAGTTGAAGAGGTTTTTCTTCTTCTTCTGTTTCTGGAGGGGCATTAGCGCCAACTAGTGGAATGGAGTGTGAATCGGGATGTGCAGCCAGATGGAGATGACGCTTTCTGCTCATGCACTCTTGTTATCAGAGAACCGAGCCAGGGAAAAACCGAGCCGAGCCCACCTCTGGAACTGGTCTGCAGTTAGCTCAGTCCGGTTGTGTCTAGCTCGGTCCGGTTGAGTCTAGCTCGGTTCGGTTGTGTCTAGCTCGGTCCGGTTGTGTCTAGCTCGGTTCGGTTGTGTCTAGCTCGGTCCGGTTGTGTCTAGCTCGGTCCGGTTGTGTCTAGCTCGGTCCGGTTGTGTCTAGCTCGGTCCGGTTGTGTCTAGCTTGGTTCGGTTGTGTCTAGCTCGGTCCGGTTGTGTCTAGCTCGATTCGGTTGTGTCTAGCTCGGTCCGGTTGTGTCTAGCTCGGTTCGGTTGTGTCTAGCTCGGTCCGGTTGTGTCTAGCTCGGTCCGGTTGTGTCTAGCTCGGTCCGGTTGTGTCTAGCTCGGTTCGGTTGTGTCTAGCTCGGTCCGGTTGTGTCTAGCTCGGTGCGGTTGTGTCTAGCTCGGTCCGGTTGTGTCTAGCTCGGTTCGGTTGTGTCTAGCTCGGTCCGGTTGTGTCTAGCTCGGTCCGGTTGTGTCTAGCTCGGTCCGGTTGTGTCTAGCTCGGTCCGGTTGTGTCTAGCTCGGTTCGGTTGTGTCTAGCTCGGTCCGGTTGTGTCTAGCTCGGTTCGGTTGTGTCTAGCTCGGTCCGGTTGTGTCTAGCTCGGTTCGGTTCTTTTCTCAAATTGAAATGATGTGCTCTTGCATTATGGCAGGATAATTCTCCCATAGCTCTGTGCAAGAATGTTTAGAGAAGGACAATTTGAACAAGTTTCTCCTGCAAAACTTTAGGCCTGTCTCAAACCTTCCCATCATGTCTACGATTGTTGATGTGGCGGTACGCCCTGTGGGCTCTGAACGCACCACACGTGCTGAATCTAACTGTGTCTGTCTGTATATAAAGGGCCCTCCTCACCTGGGCATCATATTTTCCTTCCGGTGTTTGCTGGCGTAGCACGCCAGCTGCATCACGCCAGAGGCACTACATCGAGCTCAGTGACGATGCTGTTTGTCCTTGGCCGGCTGCCTGTTGATCCCGCCCAGCAGTCCGGCTGTGGTCCTCCATCCTCAGCTGCCTTCCTGTCGCTCTGGCTGTCGGCTTCATGCCCGCCGTCCTGGTCAGCGTAGCTGGTTTATGTCCCTCGTTCAGTGTGGCTGATTCATGCCGGTCTGTGTGATTTGAAAGTCTTTTATTTTGACAGGAACGGCCAGCTCCTGGTGTTGGTGGTGGACTTTCCAGGTGGTGTTACTCATTCTGGTTTGGTGCACGATTTTCTTCTTGTTTGTTTTGCTGTGTTTCTTTTGCAGGTCAGTACCCTGATCTGATTTGCACTTATTCTCGAGTTGAACTATAACTGTTATTTTAATGTGCGAGTGGTTTTAAATTGTCTTGACTAGAATAATACATTTGTGCAATAAAATTATTGAATTGAGTGAGATTGTCTCAACCCTCATCTGTAGTGGGCCTGTGTGCCTTCAAGGTAACTTCCTAACAGAATTATTGGAACCTTATATTAAATTAGCAGTCTTAAAGTGAAGTTTCTCCAACACCGTCCTATCAATGACCAGCTGATTTAACATCTTCCATTCAGGTTTCCATGCCAACAACAGTACAGAGACTGTCCTTATAGTCGATGACATCCCTATAAAGAACCACAGTCCTGGTATTCTTGGACCTTAGTGTGTCGTGTCACACGGTTGATCACTGAATTTATTAGTGTCTGGTAAACTGGGTCAGCCTTTGATCTGGGAGCGCCTCATGCTTCCCTACCAGAGGTAGGGAAGCATGGGGGGATACAGGGGGATCTAATGAGGGAAAACTAGCCTCGATCGCAAATCATATGGTTGGAAGAAAATCAAACATGTTTGAAAAATTGTGAGCATATCCTAATGTTGAAGCAGAGCTACAGACAATCTAGGGAATTCTTCCTTCCTTATTTTAATTCCAGATAAACGAGTCAGACCAACGGCATCTCTCTACAGCTCCGGGTCCAAAGAGTCGTCATACAGTTGGATGATGTCGGGCTGAACCAGGCAAGAACACCATTGATGAGCCGTGAACTTTTACACCCTGCGGTTTCACTGTGTAGTTTAAGATGCAGTTTAATACAAGGATAGAAAATATCAAACAGAGTATACATGACTTTAAAGGAATAGTACACCCAAAACATGATTAGCCTTCATTTTCTACTCACCCCCATGCTGAACAACACTCTGGAGTACTTTTTTGATATCTCAAATGCATCTGGAGATCTGGGAGGCTTCTTGCTGTCTGCTGACATTCAAATAATGGAGGTCTATGGCGCCCGAGGCAGAAAGGTCCATAAAAGTCCACAAAAAACGTGTCAATATTCCTCCATACTGCTCGTCCAATGTATTCCAAGTGTCCTGAGTGGGTAGCGTCCAGAATTTACTCGAAACGAAGTCATTTAGAATGTTTTTAGAGCATAAACAGTAGTGTATAGGATTTCCTGAAAGCGCGTTCACGAGTCTACGGAAACCGCGGCAGACCAAACCAGATGAAAGTGCGCATTCAGCGTCTGCTCTGCCGATAATGCAAGCGTAGAAGAAGAAATGTGCTGTTTACCTGTGCAAAGAAAGAAACAACGAAAGAAAAATGTCTGAGGACTTCAGTGTTGAGGAAGAGCATGAGTTATTTGCCAAGCTGAATGCGCACTTTCATCTGGTTTTGTCTCCCGCGGTTTCCGTAGGCTCGTGAACGCGCTTTCAGGAAATCCTATACACTATTTTTTATTCTCTAAAACATTCTAAATGACTTCGTTTCGAGTAAATCCTGGATGCTACCCACTCAGGACACTTGGAATACATTGGACGAACAGTATGGAGGAATATTGACACGTTTTTTGTGGACTTTTATGGACCTTTCTGTCTCGGGCACCATAGACCTCCATTATTTGAATGTCAGCAGACAGCAAGAAGCCTCCCAGATCTCCAGATGCATTTGAGATATCAAAAAAGTACTCCAGAGTTTTGTTCAGCATGGGGGTGAGTAGAAAGTGAAGGCTAATCATGTTTTGGGTGTACTATTCCTTTAAGAGCATCTCCAGGATTAGAGAAATAATGTTGAAAAATTACTGCCTACTTCGTTTATCTACAGTAGAAATGATCCCTGCAGCGTCTCCACAGGTCTGCATAGAAAGTAGATCATAGAGCTGCAGTTGATCCAGACGCTGCTGCCTGCGTCCTCACTAGAGCTATAGAAAGTAGATCAGACAGCCGAGTTTTTCTCGGTACCAGAGTTCGTTTGCGTTTCTCCAGATCTCCACATCAGGCTGTTCTCCTCAATGAGGGTCAAAGGTCGCCTTATCTCCTGCCTCCTGTGCGAAATGTTTCTTTATGACAAACTCTGCCGTATCAGACAGTAAACTGATTGATAATAATGCAGATCAGACCAGCGGCCGTTTGTTGTTTCATTGTTTGCTGAATTAATTATTAAAGAACCACTATGGTTAAAATAACTGAATGTCTGCAGGTGAACATTTGATTTTCCAGTTACGGTATTTTAGTGTTTTTACTCTTATCTGCTGTTTTCGCTGCTGTCGAACCTGAACGTCTCTCTGTGAGACAATCAAGGTATTTCTGTTCTAAGCAAGGGTTTGTTTTCAGCTCAGCTTCATGGTGCAACTTTCTGTAGAACATCTCAGTCCCACAACACTTCAAAGAAAAGAAAACTAAAAGTAAATGATCAAAGCAGTAGATCATAGGAGAGAAAGGAGAAAATAATAAACTAAGGCGATATAAAGCCATACAATAATAACAAATAAAAGGATTATGCATGTAGAGAAACTACTGATATTTTGATGTCAAAGTCTCCTTTAATAAACATTTTTAATGTTGATTTGAAGCAGCTGAGGATTTCAGCACTTTTTCTGAGAGTTTACTTCAGATTAGTGGAGCAGAGGAACTAAAAGCTGCATCTCCCTGTTTGGTTCTGATCCAGTAGAAAAGAAAGGTCAGGCTGTCGATCCCCTGCAACCAGTCCGCACGTTAAAAAGCTTGAAGCCAGTATTCTCCAGCAAGCTATTCAGTGATTTCTAGAAAGTATATTCTCTGAGCTACGCCGAGTTTAAACGGGTTTTTTCCCAGTTGGAACTGGGTATAATTTATGGACCATAACTTTTTCTGGGAGATTTGAGATGGGCCTGTAGTTCTGCGGGACCCATTTGTTCAAATTTCTATTTTTCCTTTTTATAATGCGAATTTTATTGTGTTTATTGTTGACACTGATATTTACGACGGAGTATTAGGGCCACACATGAAGATAAAAAATATTTTTGACATGTCGACATTAAATGTCGCAAGTTTTATCGGAATTACAGAGTATTTCTTCTCTGAAAGAAGAGCAAAACACTGCTCTGGAGGCTTTTCTCAGAGGAAAAGATGTTTTTGCTCTTCTCCCCACTGGTTTCAGCAAGAGTTTGATCTATCAATTGGCTCCTCTTCGTCGTCGCTCTGTTAGTACGTCATATGCTTCGTTGATCTGACTGGTACTTCGTTGAAGTAGCTTTTTCTCCCAACTCTGACTATATTGTTCAAATTCCTCACATACAATAAGACAAACATCTAAAAACTGTTTGGAACGTAAGAAAACAAAAAGGGTGGGAAAACTTTAACACATTACTGATTGAAAAGATTCCACAAAAGTTAAAATCAATCCTCTGGACTTTGTTTCCAAGTCTGAAGACGTTTCTCTTCCATCCAGGAAGATTTTTCAATTCAAAATGTCAGAAATCGCGTTTAGTTCCAGGTTTTATCCAGCAGCCCAACAAAGCCTGGTTTTAGTTTAGAAAACATGCAAATAGAAACGGATGAACGGGTCCCCCCCTTTGGAATGGGGGTCGTTTGGCTTCTTTGCCCCATACCTGTCTATTACCCCATTTCCACTACCCTTGAAAAACCGATCCATGCCGAGACCGGTCCGAGCTCGGACCGGTTAACTGATCCGAGCTCGGTTCTGACGACCGTTTACATATCACTCTATCTCGGTTCCTCGACTCCTCGCCTCCTAGTGACGATCTGTGGTATTACTGCCAGTATTGAAGGAGGAAATCAAGCAGTTGGTGGCGGTAATGCACCAAAAGTTGTTTGCCAACCGCCATAAAACACAAGAAGAAGAAGAAGGAGGGAATCAAGCAAATCATAATGGCGGCGCCCGTCAAATTCAGAAAGTTATGCTTGATTATTATTGCTGTACTTCGGTGTTATTATTTAAAATGTTGCCTGGAGAAGATTTCGATTGTTGTTTATAGTTGAAGAGGTTTTTCTTCTTCTTCTGTTTCTGGAGGGGCATTAGCGCCAACTAGTGGAATGGAGTGTGAATCGGGATGTGCAGCCAGATGGAGATGACGCTTTCTGCTCATGCACTCTTGTTATCAGAGAACCGAGCCAGGGAAAAACCGAGCCGAGCCCACCTCTGGAACTGGTCTGCAGTTAGCTCAGTCCGGTTGTGTCTAGCTCGGTCCGGTTGTGTCTAGCTCGGTCCGGTTGTGTCTAGCTCGGTTCGGTTGTGTCTAGCTCGGTCCGGTTGTGTCTAGCTCGGTGCGGTTGTGTCTAGCTCGGTCCGGTTGTGTCTAGCTCGGTTCGGTTGTGTCTAGCTCGGTTCGGTTGTGTCTAGCTCGGTCCGGTTGTGTCTAGCTCGGTCCGGTTGTGTCTAGCTCGGTCCGGTTGTGTCTAGCTCGGTCCGGTTGTGTCTAGCTCGGTTCGGTTGTGTCTAGCTCGGTCCGGTTGTGTCTAGCTCGGTTCGGTTGTGTCTAGCTCGGTCCGGTTGTGTCTAGCTCGGTTCGGTTGTGTCTAGCTCGGTCCGGTTGTGTCTAGCTCGGTTCGGTTGTGTCTAGCTCGGTCCGGTTGTGTCTAGCTCGGTTCGGTTGTGTCTAGCTCGGTCCGGTTGTGTCTAGCTCGGTTCGGTTGTGTCTAGCTCGGTCCGGTTGTGTCTAGCTCGGTCCGGTTGTGTCTAGCTCGGTCCAGTTGTGTCTAGCTCGGTCCGGTTCAGTTTGCTTTCCATTCACACACCATAAGTTATCTCAGTTACTGAGCTCGGACCGGTCTAGGCACGGTTTTTCAAGGTTAGTTTAAATGGAGTATATGTCTCTGAAAGGGGGGGTCCTTAGAGGGAATAGTTGGCCTGGCTGAACAGGCGAGGTCTCCTGTTCTCTTCTAAAGGAGTTGGAGCTACGATGATAGCGGGAAGGAATCAACTTAATTGTAGGTTCAAAAACCTACAATGCAGCAACTGACTAAACCCCCCCTCCTTACAGAGACATAGACAGGTATGGGGCATTAGAGGCTTTGGAATGACTTGGACCTGGATGACTGAGAATCTTCCCCAGCACGTATGACTGGATTCATTTAATTCCATCCTACAGCAGATCAGTCCTGGATGGATTAAATAAAACTAAAAACTTTAAATAAAGCAGAATTCATTAATCAGTTTTCCACAACAGAAATAAATGATTCATAAATAACCAGTTTATTCACAAAAATTTACATTGAAAACAACAAAAAAAGATATTCAAACCAAGGAGACAAACGTTTAAAGTGGCATCAAATGTCATTGTGGAAAACGTGTGACTCAATCTGAGAATCTGAGGCGGCGTTTGATGAAAACTGATTCATGTCTCCACGTCGTTCACAGACGCAGACGGAAGGACGTTAGAGCTGGAAGTCTGCCTGCGCTGCAACAGGTTCAGCGGAACGAGGAACGGGTTGAGAGGCGGGCAGAACCTGGAGCCTCCTGGATCGCCGTCGGGACCGGCCGTTCCTGGAGCCGGACTGCGTGCCGGGTCGGGATCTGGAGCTGCGGGCGCCTGCGTGTCCTTCAGCATGGAGAGCAGCTGCTTTGCAGACCTAGAGTCCGCAGGAGCCCAGAGGGCCTGATGCATCTAAACCAGCAGGAGAGACAGGAAGGTTCATCTAGAATGACCGTTTCTATAGCGCGACAGTATTCAATTCTATTCAGTTTATTTCTATAGCTCCAATTCACATCCTGTCATCTCAGGTCACTTTCCAGTTCACCAGATCATCCAGTCAGATTGATTCAAAGTTTTCTATCTAAGGAAAACCAGCTGATTGCATCGACTCATTGACTGTTCAGCAATCCCTCACACTGAGCATGCTTGTAGCGACAGTGGAGAGGAAAAACTCCCTTTGAACAGGAAGAAACCTCCAGCAGAACCAGGCTCAGTGTGAGCGGCCATCTGCTGAGGCCCACTGGGGTTCAAGGAGACAGAAGCAGAGATAGAAAAAGAAGCATAGATACACTTTTGGGTGGTTTTTGAAGCGTATGGCGATCTGACCTTAAATAGTTTTTTTTGTTCATGACTAAAGGGTTACATGCCCGTTTAGGTAGTTTAAAGTTTATTTATCGTGTAAAATTAAAGAGATAAAAGCAAATCTGACGTCTAGCGCTTGAATATAGACTATGGGTACGCTCATCTGACAGAACGGCGGTACGCTGGATTAACCTCTCGACCTCAGGCTCCATGCGAGGCGCCCTGATGGACTTTGATGTACGGCAAGGTTTAGCGCTTTGTGTTCCCTCAGCTGTCCTTCGCTTCTGCCCCTTTCCCATTGGCTGAAAAACCCATTTAAAGTGGGAAACAATCAGCAGTGGGAGCAGCTGACGCTAACCCAGCGTGATGATGTCACCAGACAGGGATTAGACCAGCTTTCTAGCCAGTGGGGAAGGAACCAGAAGCTGATTGTTAGCGGGTCCACCCGTGTTCTAAAAACACGCGTTAGCCCGCTATTTGCTTTAAAGAACGCAGCGTTATGGCGTTCTCCATTAGAGGAGACACCGCAGTCCTCAGGTTTGTCGTTGCTCTTCAATTTTTGGATGCGGTTCTGGAAACGGGTCTGGACGCAGCTCCTCCTAGAGGCTCCACGCTGAAGATCTCACCGCCTGCCTGAATGCTAGTTTTCTGACGCCGTCTGCTGCTGGCAGCCAAGGAGATCAGCGTTGGTGGGAGAGGCGCCGCCTGCGAAGGCGCACGCAACGATTCATTTGGTTTTCATCTAGAGGCAAGGCGGCCGCTTAGATCGGACCTTTTGACCAATCGGACGCAGTTAATACAAAAAGCCAGCGTCGTCTGGACGGCGCTAAACGCAGTTTAGAGTTTTAATCACCACGGTAACAGCCATGGCGATGTCCTGTTCGATACACAGCATCGTAAAAGGTTTTGTCTTTTCAAAACTAGTTCTTTTCAGCATGAACGTTTCCGTAAATAAGACGTTTCCAGAAACATTGACCTCCTGGAGACGTTTATCTGTGGCGAATCCAGGAACCATCAGCGTCTCTTTCCTTTTCTCCCTGGATGGCGTCCCAGCATGACGGAGGTGGTTTTATTGGTAAAGTTGGTTTGAGGACAGATTTTATACGCTTTCCTGTATTTGCAACTGATTCATGTTAACAATGTTTGTTTAGTGCAAATAAATAAAGCTGGCGTGGCTTCAGGCTGGTTTATGGGACGGTTATCATGGCCGCATTGTGAAACAGAGGCTTTTATTAGTCTCATTGTGGAACAGAAATTACGGCGGCGATGCTGGGAAACCGCTGGCTTGGTTTGAGCGGGTTAAACATTTGGACTCATTAAACAAGCAGGAACCAAACAGCAGAACCTACCTGGACCAGGTGGGCCTGCAGCTTCCTGCAGTCCAGGTGAGGGAGCTCTTCAGGGAGGGACATCAGCAGGTCCAAAACTACCGCACTCTCTGGAGGACAAAGAGATGATGTCATCTTTACGAGGGTCACGGCCAAAGACTTTAGAGTACAGCAATAAAAGTTATTTATTGTCTTTTGTTCTTTGGTTTTCCTTGATGAACCAGAAACATCCTCCAACATGAAAACTGGGTCAGTGAGTAACGTTAGCTAGCTCTCCATGATGCTACTGAGGAACCTCAGATGCTTCTGGAAGCTTTTAGTATTCTGCTCAAACCAGCAGAAATCTATAGATGGAAATCTCTATGGAGAGCAAAGAATGCCACCAATTCAATACATTAATAAAAGTGTTTATTTGTAAATTGAATATTTCAAATAAAAACATCTTTTTATCCCTATTTTTTTTAAATAAACAACAATTTTTAAAGTCGTAGGGAAGCGGCCTTTCCAACCGTTGCATTTCCGAATTCTCCCGAGTGGTACCCGACTTTACACGAGTGAATAAAGTGAATGTGATTGGTCGATTATCAAGGGGGCGGGATTGTTGTGGCGGAAGGTTAGCAAGCAAGTTTAATTGTGGCCAGTTTGTTGGAAGCATCTTGCTAACCAGTTAGCATCTTAGTGCTAGCAGGTTCCCAATGGGAAATTCCATTGGGACCAAGTAGCACTAAATTGGTGACTTAGAAACGACGCTGTCAAGGAACGCTATGGACAGCGGAAACATGCAAGAGGAGGAGAGTTTAGTGTCGGAGGTCGTGGATGAGTCTCCTCCGTCATCCATTTTTTATTTAGAGGAGGAAAGCGGGGACGAAGATGTTGTGGAAGAGGACGCCAGGGCAGCAGAAGCTTGGTTTGGTGTAGAAGGCTTCCAGCCGTACATGTTTGAGCCCTTGCCTCGCAACGCTGCCAGTTCTGTTAGCTCTACGCCTGCCGAAGACACAGACGTCCATCCCCGTGAACACTGGGACGCAACTCAATGGGAAAGGAAAGGATTCTGGTTTCAACCGTTGCGTATATTAGCTGCGACACATGAATCAAGATGCTATGACCGAAAACATTTGATTGACAGATGACCGTTGATATATGATTGCAATAATTTAACAAAGGGCATTATTAGGCCCGAGCAGCGAAGGCCTATTGTACTTCGAATGTTTGTTATTCTTATTTTTCTCCCCAATGAATTGCTTATTTGGAGGCTTCAACAAACTGGAAAAGTCACCAAACTTGACCAGAAATTGTCCCTCGCATGAAATGGAAATGGGCGCCCCCTAGAATGAGATAGGGAATACCGTAAGTCACAGAGATTTGAAATTTGGTACATAGGTAGATCTCATAACATCATGAAAAAAAGTCTCTTGGAGGTATGCCCTAAAACCCACAGGAAGTCGGCCATTTTGGGTCAAAGTGCGATTTTTGGCCATTTCTCATTTTTGTTCACGTCAAACTTTTGCAAACTCCTCCCAGGGATTATGAGCTGTTGGATTCAAACTTGGTGTGTTGGTAGTAAAGACACGTGAGATTAAAAGTTATCAGAAATCCTGAGTTTTCGTGAATGCTGAAGGGGTCGCCCGGGGCCCCGAAGTTAGGGTACTTTTCAAGAAATTCACAATGGAATAACTTTTACAACAAAGTTTTACAAAAAATTCACTCGGCTCCCGCTGTCGCGACAGGCCAGGCGGTGCGAGCTGCGAGGGCCACGCAATGCCGCTTGCGGCTTTAATTGGAATTGTTGTTTGATGCCCCCCTTTCAGAGACATAGACCGGTTTCAGGTTTTACAGGCTAACAGAGAAACAAAACAACTGCCATTCCAAAGGGGTGGACCCATTCGTCTGTTTCTATTTGCATTTTTTCTAAACAGAAACAAAGCTTCCTGGATGGGAAGAGAAACGTCTTCAAACTTGGAAACTAAGTCCAGTGGATTGTTTTCTAACGTCCCTTGGAATGACTGTGACCTGGATGAACAGTGTATTCTCATTATGAGTTCGTATGAAATCGTACGAAAAGTTATGCACCGTAATTTCGTACATTGCTGACGTTTTTTTTTGTAGTATTTCGTCGTATTTTTACGTCTTGCCTCAAGACAAGATATCCTTGCACATGCGCATCTTACGCACCATCAAATAACATAGGATTTAACATACAATTAACCCTAACCCTAAGATATAAAACAGCAAGCAACGTAGTTAGAGACATGAAGAAGTAATTATTGCACTGTTTTTCCAAGTTTTACGTCTGTCCGCGGATCTGCTTTTTGCGTCTGTCTGCCTGCGCACTGATCTGTTTTTTCGAGGAAAAACGTCCAAAACGTACAAAATACTGTGCATAACTTTTCGTACGATTTCATACCAACTGATAATGAGAATATGTTGGGATGAATCTCCACCATCACTTTAAGAGCCAGAAGATTCAGCTCCCACCCGCCCCAGTCTAACTCACTCTTCAATGAAGGATCTGATTGAACCCAATCATACGAGGGAGTTAACGACCCATCAGAACCCCCCCCCACTACCATTAACACCCCCCATGGCCAATCCAGTAGAAGGGATTGCCATCTTTAGTTCCCCCTAACTTTGTTCCACCTCCAGTATATTCATCCCAGTTCTCCCACTAGTTAGAGCTATAGAAGCGTCTTAGATGAGAAACGTCTTCCAGAAAACGTCCGTTTGCCTAAACTGAACTTTTTCCAGCCTATCAGCTAACAGTGGTGGTAAACCTGCCCAGGTTATTATTCGCTCCTCCAGTCTTTATATGATGTAGAAATGATTTCTTCAACAAACGTTTAGAGTAAACTCACAGTGAGCTTTAAATAAAAATGTTAAAACAAAGGAGCCTGAATCTAAGCTTTGGGTCATGGAGGAACTGGGAGTTCTGGGAGGAAACCAGCAGCCTGAGACTCGGTCTCACCTTTTCTGTCATTCTGCTTTATGATCCAGGGATACTACCACTTACTATCATCTGGATTTTATGAGTGCCGCTCAGTAAGGACAAACCTGAATAAAGTTTGTTGCCTGGATAATTGTTGCACCTGTTGGTATCTTATCAGCGGTTATAGTAGAATCCTGATTGATTGATTGATAGAGATTATAAAACTCCTCCTTCGATAACTGTTTGGCTTCCTAGCAGATCTGCTAACAGGATCTGGATCCCAGTGCTGTAGAAACATGGACTCAAGGACCTCAGGGACCTTCTGCTTTAACCAAGCATCTAAACAGTCAGAGTTCAAAGAGGAAGCTACGGAAGAGGATTAGGGCCACTGAAAAAAAAATTAACAGATTTTTACATTTTATTTCAGTTTAACATGGAAAAAAAAGTCTGACTTTTTTCTGAGAATTATGACTTTTTTCTCCGAATTATGACTTTAATCTCCGAATTCTGACTTTTTTCTGAATTCTGACTTTAATCTCCGAATTCTGACTTTTTTCTGAATTCTGACTTTAATCTCCGAATTCTGACTTTAATCTCCAAATTCTGACTTTAATCTCCAAATTCTGACTTTTTTCTGAGAATTCTGACTTTTTTCCTCCGAATTCTGACTTTAATCTCTGAATTCTGACTTTTTTCTGAGAATTCTGACTTTTTTTCTCCGAATTCTGACTTTAATCTCCGAATTCTGACTTTTTTCCGAATTCTGACTTTAATCTCCGAATTTTGACTTTAATCTCCGAATTCTGACTTTTTTTCTCCGAATTCTGACTTTAATCTCCGAATTCTGACTTTTTTCTGAATTCTGACTTTAATCTCCGAATTCTGACTTTAATCTCCAAATTCTGACTTTTTTCTGAATTGTGACTTTAATCTCCGAATTCTGACATTAATCTCCGAATTCTGACTTTTTTCCGAATTCTGACTTTAATCTCCGAATTTTGACTTTAATCTCCGAATTCTGACTTTTTTTCTCCGAATTCTGACTTTAATCTCCAAATTCTGACTTTTTTCTGAGAATTCTGACTTTTTTCCTCCGAATTCTGACTTTAATCTCTGAATTCTGACTTTTTTCTGAGAATTCTGACTTTTTTTCTCCGAATTCTGACTTTAATCTCCGAATTCTGACTTTTTTCCGAATTCTGACTTTAATCTCCGAATTTTGACTTTAATCTCCGAATTCTGACTTTTTTTCTCCGAATTCTGACTTTAATCTCCGAATTCTGACTTTTTTCTGAATTCTGACTTTAATCTCCGAATTCTGACTTTAATCTCCAAATTCTGACTTTTTTCTGAATTGTGACTTTAATCTCCGAATTCTGACATTAATCTCCGAATTCTGACTTTTTTCCGAATTCTGACTTTAATCTCCGAATTTTGACTTTAATCTCCGAATTCTGACTTTTTTTCTCCGAATTCTGACTTTAATCTCCAAATTCTGACTTTTTTCTGAGAATTCTGACTTTTTTTTCTCCGAATTCTGACTTTAATCTCCGAATTCTGACTTTTTTCTGAATTGTGACTTTAATCTCCGAATTCTGACATTAATCTCCGAATTCTGACTTTAATCTCCGAATTCTGACTTTAATCTCCGAATTCTGACTTTTTTCTGAATTCTGACTTTAATCTCCGAATTCTGACATTAATCTCCGAATTCTGACTTTAATCTCCGAATTCTGACTTTTTTCTGAATTCTGACTTTAATCTCCGAATTCTGACTTTTTTCTGAATTCTGACTTTTTTTCTCAGAATTCTGACTTTTTTCTGAATTCTGACTTTTTTTTTCAGAATTCAGACTTTTTTCTCAGAATTGTGGATCTTAATGTAGATGGGCACCATGAAGGCAGAGATGTGGAGCACTCAGCTTCACTGACAAAGATGCGAGTTGTTTGAGGTGGCCAGTGACACATCGGTGGAAAATGACAGAATTAGGCAACTTTTTACGTGCCCGAGGGGTCCCCTCATTAATGGAGGAGCAGAAGGTCATTAAAACAAGAAAGCTAGTCTCTAAAACAGACATGGCTACGGCTTGATGCTAACATGTTTGATAGCTGTAAGAATTCTGAGATTAAAGTCAGAATTCTGACTTTTTCCCCATACTAAGCTGAAATAAAATGTAAAAATTGGTTAACTTTTTTTTTTTTTTCAGTGGCCCTAATCCCCTTCCGTAGGAAGCAGCGTCTCTGCCCCTGTTCATAATAACACTGTTGAACAGGATGGATAGTTGAATCTGGGATCCAGGAGGAGCAGTGTGGTTTTCATCCTGGTTGTGGAACCCTGGATCAGCTCTACACCCTCAGCAGGATCCTGGAGGGTTCATGTGGGTTTGCCCAACCAGTCTACATGTGTTTAGTGGATCTTGAGAAGGCATTCGACCGTGCCCCTCGGGGGGTCCTGTGGGGGGGTACTCCGGGAGTATGGAGTACCGGCCCTTTAATGGAGGCTGTTAGGTCTCTGTATGACCGGTGTCAGAGCCTGGTCTGCATTGCCGGCAGTAAGTCAGACTCGTTTCCGGTGAGGGTTGGACTCCGCCAAGGTTGCCCTTAGTTACCGATTCTGTTAATAACTTAACAAACATAACTCAACATAACTTAACTAAAAAAAAAAAACCAATAAATGATGTTAGAACTGGTAATATACAGTCATGTGTTTATATTACAGCCGTTTTCAAGGCTGCACTTATCTTGGGGTCTGTTAACGAATGAGCTGCGCGGTCGAAAAGTGGCTCTGACGCGCGTTGGGCGGAGCTACTCTATCCTTTCTCTGCCTTGCAGCTATATTTGCTGTGATCAGTGGGAATAAAGTAGTTTTAATATGTTTTTAAGTGGGAAAATCCACCTGAAAACTTAATCAGTGCAGTCAGTTCATCCTGCCTTCCAATATTATTTCTGTGGGAGCCGCTCAGACCCCCCCATCCCAGCGGTGCGCTGTCAGTAGGATCCCATTCAACGGGCTTGTTTGTCAGACATGGTCATTTTTCTAAAGGAAAACTGCTAAGTAAAAAGGTCCTCACAATGTTACAGTGAATATTAGACACTGAAATTATTTTTTTATGTAAGAGGAAAAATGTAAATGGAAAAATCAGAGCTTAAAATAAAACTCAAGATTTGTACTTTTTTATGTTGTGTAATTTTCTTTTTCTTCGAATTGATTTTATAAAACTGGTATCGAAAAAAGTATCGTTCAGGAACCGGTATCGAAGTGAAGGTATCGGTATTGGTACCGGAACCGAAAATTTTTGAACAATACTCAGCCCCACCTGGACGTCTTCCTGGTGAGGTGTTCCAGGCACGTCCCACCAGGAGGAGGCCCAGAACACGCTGGAGAGACTATGTTTCTCTGCCTTGGGATTCCCCCAGAGGAGCTGGGTGGCTGGGGAGAGGGACGTCTGGGCCTCCCTACTGAAGCTGCTACCCCCGCGACCCGACCCCAGATGGATGATGGGTGGATGGATGGATGGATGGATGGATGGATGGATGGATGGATGGATGGATGGATGGATGGATGGATGGATGGATGGATGGATGATGGATGGATGGATGATGGATGGATGGATGGATGATGGATGGATGGATGATGGATGGATGGATGGATGGATGGATGATGGATGGATGGATGATGGATGGATGGATGGATGATGGATGGATGGATGGATGGATGGATGGATGGATGGATGGATGGATGATGGATGGATGGATGGATGATGGATGGATGGATGATGGATGGATGGATGGATGGATGATGGATGGATGGATGATGGATGGATGGATGGATGGATGGATGGATGGATGGATGGATGATGGATGGATGGAAAGTGATGAGGCGTGTACGGAGAGGACCTGTTGGTCTACAGCACTCTGAGAGGGGAAGAGACATGCAGCAAAGGACCGCAGGTCAGATTCGAACCCGGGTCGGCTAACCACTGTGCCAACTGCACGCCTATGCACAAAATGTCAGATCGTGCGTCCTGTAGAGTACAGGGGGGTAACGAGGGGCGATCGGCCTCTCTCAACCACCTCCCCATCAGGAATCGTAACGTCCGGAGAAAATCAAACAGGTTTGAAATTCAGTCGGCCGTCATGGGCAAACAAGCGCCGTTTCTCAATTCACTAGAACGCGTGTACGGACTCGTGTTCTCACCAAGTAAGTCGGGACTCTGGGAAAACAGGAGCACGCAGAATAAATCTGGGTCAACTGGAACAGAAGCGTAATGATGACATCACCACATTCAAGGCTAGTCTGGAGCTGCATTAATAGTCTCTACATCATAATAAACTCTGACATTTTTCATTTAGTGGAGGAATAATAATGACCACAGTCAGATAAACATTAATCAAATGAACATTTTACCAAATAAAACAATAAAACCTCCATCAGAGCCAGCGGTGCTTCCCGCTAAGCAGAGAGAGCGCTGCTGCAGACGGGCTAACGTCGCAGCATGTCTCCCTTCCTCTTCGTTTTTGCCACTGCGTGCCAATTTTTCACCACAGTGGGCCAGTAAAACTAAACCTTATCTTATCTAATCTTCCTTCCTGTAATCCCACAGCTTAGAGGCGACCCAGGCAGGTTTATGGCCGACTCACCCATGGGAGTGAGGTGAGAGACATCGCTGGGATTTTGGAGAAAACTCAAGAACTTGTAGATCTTTTCAAAGTCCACCACATATTCAAGTGCACTCCTTCTGCTTTCTGCAGCGGCGCGCTTCCTGGTTGGCCTGGACTTCGCAGGGCGCTTAGCCGCCGCGTCGGACAGCGGGGCCGAGGAGTCGGAAGAGGAAGGGCTGGAGGCGGGGAAAGGAGGCGATGCAGAAGCAGGCTGTGGATGTCCTGTTGGTGGGCTGGAGACGGCAGCAGCAGGAGACGTCTGTTTGACAGCCGGAGGGGTTTTAGAAGGTGCTGGGAGGCCTCTGCATGCTGCTGCTGCTGCTGCAGGAGGGATGATAAACAGGTTAGGAGGAACTCTGCCAGGGTTTTCACCTACGGCGAATAAAAACAGGATGAATGAGGATCTTAACAAAACAAAGGTTTTACAGCTTCTGTGTGGACGTAAGCTAAGCTAATGTTTACCACTCTGCCGGATGTTCCTTCAACACTCACCACCTGGTCTTTATCACAAACATCAGACCACTATCTTCATTTATTGGGATTTAGACACATTATTTTTCGGCTTTTGAGTTTTTGTTTTGTCCCAAAAAAATGAAAACCAGTCCGCTTATGGCATTAAATTAAATAAAAACAAAATCCTTAATGGGAGTTTCAGTGACTTCCTAAAATCCCAGGATTTTGGAGACTGGAAGAAAGTCCTGCTAATAGATCGTATTTTGGGCTAACTATAGCTTGGATACACTGTGGCTTTACCTTTTTTATACCTCATCCAAAATCGCTGGGTTATCCTGATCTATCTCTATAGTTCTGCTGCTATAGGCTTAGACTGCTGGAGGACATAGGGACCCCTTTTTCATCATTCTGCTTCATTCTATCTCTATTCTCCCACTCTGCAGAATCTGTTAGTTCAATCTCTGAACCAGGCTCAGTGTGAGCGGCCATCTGCTGAGGCCCACTGGGGTTCAAGGAGACAGAAGCAGACATAGAAAAAGAAGCATAGATACAAAAGGCAGCTGTTAAAGGCGGCCCCATCCAGGAAACACACAGCCAGACAGACGAGCTCCGAGCCAGCTCCCATGTCAGAGGATGAAGAGAGCACATCCAGTTAGTCACAGTCAGAGAAACAGGACTACACTGGAAAACAGGCCAAGCTCCAACATCTAGAAACAAAGGTGTTGATGGCAGCAGCACAGCTGATATTTCTCTCCAGGATGGAGTCACAGCCAAACAGGAACAGACCAGATGAAGCTACTATGAGAAAAAGCAGAGAGAGCAGAACGTTAGAGATTGAACTAACAGATTCTGCAGAGTGGGAGAATAGAGATAGAATGAAGCAGAATGATGAAAAAGGGGTCCCTATGTCCTCCAGCAGTCTAAGCCTATAGCAGCATATATGTAACGATCCAGAATCCCCTCATCCCATTGGTCGAGCCGAGTGTCGCTAACGGAAAAGATAGCGACACAACAGAGCATCAAAGTGGATAAACGGAGTAATTTAAATGGTGATGCTGCTTTTGGGGGCGGTGCATCTTCGCATAGCGAAGCTCCTCCTCCAGAAAAAAGGATGCTGAGATATTGGGAGGAATGGGAAAAAACAAATACCTGGGTGGAAAGAGTCACAGATGATGGATATAAAGCAAACTGCAAATAGAATTTAATTCAATGCAGATTTGAGTCAAATAGATAAAAAAAAAATATTTCACACAAAGAGGGGCTTAAAAAAATTGGGTAAATTGGGTCACATGAAGTGTCCCTTTTTTTTTTCCTTCAGGAAGTTAGCAACTCCACTGCTCACTAAAACCTGTGGAACAAACATGCTTCAACTTCTTAGATTGAGTTCTAGTCTAGATGTAGATCTATAAAGTCAGAGCTTCTAATGAGCTTTATGCTATTTTGGAGCTTTTATTTTGAAAAAAAATTTGGCGAGGCTAAATATTTTCCCTTTTTTCTTTCTTTAATCACCAATAAATCAGACATGCTGACATTAAAAATAGTGGCTCCACCTGAAAAATATTCCTCAAGCTTTTCTGTCACACAAAAACAAACTATTGTGTTTCCAATTTATAGTTTTTGGAGATAAACTTGCTTTAATTCACAGATGGAATTTCAGGGGGAATTTGCTCCCAAGACCCTCTGGGCTTAAAGGGTTAAAGGAGGTGGACATAAAAGCGATTCTAACAGAGATTTATATATATAGATATATTTAATAACGACACCAGGAAAACCAAACCGAATGTTGCATCTGATCCATTATATCATGAAAAGCTCAGTTAAAGCTGGTCCTCTTAGTGACGGCTTCACCTCTGGTATTTAGCGCCCCATCATCGGCGTATCGGCGTACCTTTCAGTGGCGAGCGGGGCCGTGGTCTGATCGGGACGCCGCGACCAGCAGGGGGCCTCCTGTCCCAGCAGGGATCAAAGCCGCTCAGAGCACAGGGCTCGATGGACGACACCGTCAGCATCTAAAACATAACGACAAATAAAATTAACATCAGAGCAAAATCAGAAGATGTTCCACTTTTTTCCAGAGAACCGGACGTTAAGCAGCTGTTCTAACGCCAAGGAACCAGATTACACATCCTCTATTATCTAAAGGTTACAGGATGATGTGGAAGAAGCAGATTATAAGCTGATAACTGCAGGGAGGAGCGGTTGTCATGATCATTAAATGAAGATAAATTACAGATTAATCACCAAGCTTATGATGCAGCTTTAATGAGATCATCTCCAACAGATAGAACCGGATAAGCAGCTGCTGGCTGCAGATTAAAACACAGTATGGAGCATATATATACATATATATATATATATATATATATATATACATATATATATATATATATACATATATATATATATATATATATATATATATATATATATATATAAAACATATATACATAAAACATTTAATTTGGTGAATAACTAGTTGGTTCATCATCAGCTGACAGACGTCATCAACTGTCCCTGGATGAAATGCAGTCATACAAAGATGAAGACGCTTTTGTCTCGTAGCAAAAAGACGATATAAAGAAACGTTCCAAACATCGCAGACAGTTTGAGGAAGAAAGTCTAATTAGCAAGATGCTAAGCATTAGCTATTTTTCTGATGTCAAAAAATGGACGTTGTGTGTCGATTTTTATAAGGGGGTGTAAATAATAATGGTTTTGTATCGATGCATCGATCCAACAGCCGACGATCCGATGCATCGATACGTTTTATTTTTTCCTCCTGTCTATTTTTATCCATTTGCTCCTGGGCGTAATTCTCCTCCCGTGCTGCGGTGGCGCTAAACCTATTTTGCCCTCCTACCTCGCTTCCTGGTTATACTCTTACAGCAGTGTGTTGCAGTGAGCTTGATGCAGACATTTTTGATTTATGCTCAATATTGCAGCGTGGTCTGTGCTACGCGCTGTGGGTCTAGATACGGAGGGACATGAGGGCCAAAAAGAGCGGAGATCCAGGTGGGAAAAGGCTCCCAGCGTTCTCGCGCACCTCGCTCTGCTAGCGGGTCAAACTTCACGAGTTTTTTTCAGCAATTTCGGTCATAAAAACAATATTGTTTATTGTTTCTCAATAAAATGCATAACGATATTACAGCTTTCATTGGTTTATTTCAAATTTGGAATTGTCTCGCCTGTAAAGTTAAAAAATAAAAAAATGAACCAATTAATGGAATCGAATCGTGGTGTATTCTTTAGTATTGAAAATAATCGAATCGTTGGGTCAGGAAATCGATACTGCATCGAATCGCCATGATGGATGTGATTTACACCCCTACTAATTAGCTACATGCTAAGCATTAGCTATGACCAGCTCATTTTTCTGATGTCAAAAAATGGACGTTTTGTGTCGATTTTCTTATCATGGATTATTTTTATTATGAATATTCTGGATTAATCTTAATCTGTGGGCCTTATAGATGAATGCAGTATAAACAACTGAAGATTGGATTAATGAAACGGCTTCTGGACGCCTTCAAAGGGAAGCTATATGTGATATATGTCTGCTAATCTAAGGCCCATAAAATGAACATGGGGGTTGAATTATTGACAATCTAAGCTTGTTTAAAATGTTTATATTGATAAAAGTTGAACCTTTGTAATTTTCAGGTTCTCTGAGTTAAACGCTTTTAAAACGGTCGCCGCAGATTTAAAGGTGACTCTGATTAGAGCGAATGAAGATCCTGCTGCGATCAAAGCTTCTGAAGGTGAGGAGGCTTTAGGACCTGCCGTCCTTTTCACCGTTAAACAGGAAAACATGGATGGATTTTAATGTCCGCCATGACGGTGGAACCTGGAGATGGGGGGGTTTATACGGTGGCCCTGAAGTGCAAACTGCAACTACAAATCTAAAAGTGCAACTACATTAAGGAAATCGCAACTACATAAAGCAAAGCACAACGACATTAAGGAAATCGCAACTACATAAAGCAAAGCGCAACTACATTAAGGAAATCGCAACTACATAAAGCAAAGCGCAACTACATTAAGGAAATCGCAACTACATAAAGCAAAGCGCAACTACATTAAGGAAATCGCAACTACATAAAGCAAAGTGCAACTACATTAAGGAAATCGCAACTACATAAAGCAAAGCGCAACTACATTAAGGAAATCGCAACTACATAAAGCAAAGCGCAACTACATTAAGAAATCGCAACTACATAAAGCAAAGCGCAACTACATTAAGGAAATCGCAACTACATAAAGCAAAGTGCAACTACATTAAGGAAATCGCAACTACATAAAGCAAAGCACAACGACATTAAGGAAATCGCAACTACATAAAGCAAAGCGCAACTACATTAAGGAAATCGCAACTACATAAAGCAAAGCGCAACTACATTAAGGAAATCGCAACTACATAAAGCAAAGCGCAACTACATTAAGGAAATCGCAACTACATAAAGCAAAGCGCAACTACATTAAGGAAATCGCAACTACATAAAGCAAAGCGCAACTACATTAAGGAAATCGCAACTACCTAAAGCAAAGCGCAACTACATTAAGGAAATCACAGCTACATAAAGCAAAGCGCAACTACATAAAGCAAAGCGCAACTACATAAAGCAAAGCACAACTACATTAAGGAAATCACAGCTACATAAAGCAAAGCGCAACTACATAAAGCAAAGCGCAACTACATAAAGCAAAGCGCAACTACATTAAGGAAATCGCAACTACCTAAAGCAAAGCGCAACTACATTAAGGAAATCACAGCTACATAAAGCAAAGCGCAACTACATAAAGCAAAGCGCAACTACATAAAGCAAAGCGCAACTACATAAAGCAAAGCACAACTACATTAAGAAAAACACAATCACATGAACCTACCGGAAAAGGTAGGTACCAATGGGAAACATGAGACATCGCTGATTGGACGACGGCGCCGTTTGACCCTTGAACCGGAAGTTGCGTCGTCTGAACAGTCCAGCTTCTTTTAAGTGTGTCTTCAGTGTACGCAAACTAACTGAAATTTCGTGATTAGTCTTGAGCATATCCAGTATCACCTCGTACGTATGTCTTGATTCAAAATATTCCTGGATAACGGCAGCTATGTTTGGGGCGCTGACAATATCCATGTTTTCAAAAGCCGCAGCAGGCAGAATGACTTCCGGTTCAAGGGTCAAACGGCGCCGTCGTCCAATCAGCGATGTCTCATGTTTCCCACTGGTACCTACCTTTTCCGGTAGGTTAATGTAATTGTGTTTTCCTTAATGTAGTTGCGCTTTTAGATTTGTAGTTGCAGTTTGCACTTCAGGGCCACGTAGGTTTACCTGAGAGAAGGCGGCAGATATGAGCGTTTCCATGGTTCCGCTCAGAACGGAGGCCGTGTGCGTCCACCACTGGATGGGCCTCCAGGCCCGCTGCTCCTCGCGCTGCTTCATTCTCAGCTGGAACCTGGCTGATGACATCACTCTTCCCTTCAGAGAGTCCACCATGGCGCGGACCTGTAACCACACGTCACCTGACCCGTTACATCATCCACACCTTCCACTGATCTCTATTCACTGGATTGATGATTCCAGGGTGAAGCCACCAGCAGCCATATTGGTACTCCCTACTTTCATAAGATCAGTAGATTAACTTTAACTTAGAATAAAATAACAGGCCAATCACATTGCAGAGTCATTATGAAGTCTATAAATCATGTAATATAACATATTATACAAATAAATCACAATAAAATTAATGTGTTAATGTAATATCAGGGTTCCTACAGCATCAGGCAAGTTAAATTCATTCGCATTCAGCTCGGCAAAGAACTCATGCTCTTCCTCAACACTGAAGTCCTCAGACATTTTTCTTTCGTTGTTTCTTTCTTTGCACAGGTAAACAGCACATTTCTTCTTCTACGCTTGCATTATCGGCAGAGCAGACGCTGAATGCGCACTTTCATCTGGTTTGGTCTGCCGCGGTTTCCGTAGACTCGTGAACGCGCTCTCAGGAAATCCTATACACTACTGTTTATGCTCTAAAAACTTTCTAAATGACTTTGTTTCGAGTAAATTCTGGATGCTACCCACTCAGGACACTTGGAATACATTGGACGAGCAGTATGGAGGAATATTGACACGTTTTTTGTGGACTTTTATGGACCTTTCTGCCTCGGGCGCCATAGACCTCCATTATTTGAATGTCAGCAGACAGCAAGAAGCCTCCCAGATCTCCAGATGCATTTGAGATATCAACAAAGTACTCCAGAGTGTTGTTCAGCATGGGGGTGAGTAGAAAATGAAGGCTAATCATGTTTTGGGTGTACTATTCCTTTAAGGACCCGCGGGAACCCTGGATATACATGTATTTATTGCATTGTTATGGTAATTACATCTTACACATGACTTCAAAATTTTACATAAGGACTGAATTCCATGTCCGATAACGCTGCAGGATTTTCCTGTTTTTAAATTCTGCATGAATGATCATCTATACTCTATGCATCAACACCTTTGTTTCTAGATGTTGGAGCTTCACTATCTGTGAATTAGCCTTTAAAAAAGTTTTTTCCATTTTTTTCTTTTTTGTTTCTCCTAAAAAAAGAAAGAAGAAATAAAGGAATGTTTGAGTTGCTTTTGTTTTCACCAATATAACCTGCAATATACTTCAGTTCATAACTTTTTAAATGAGAAAAACAACCAACTCTCCAAAAACGACATCATTATCCATTTAATAAAGAATTCCTACATTAACATTTCCCAGTGAATTACTTTCTATTTCCTCAACTTTTTATTTTCTAACATTAGACCCAATGTCAGTGTCTAACTCAGACTAAAGTTACGCTACAAACTATACAGTCATGGCCCAAAGGATTGAGAATGACACAAATATATTTTCTCATAATCTGCTGCCCTCTGGTGTTCATGTTAGATGTTGCATCACATATAGAAATACAATAGCATCATATTCTGAGCAACCAAAGCTTTTAATGACAGAATGAGTTCATGCAGCAGGTCAATATTTGCAGTGTTGACCCCTCTTCTTCAGGACATTTCTCCCTGGCTGCTCTCAACCAACTTCTGGACCAAATCCTGACTGATAGCGTCCATTCTGCTCCATCAATGCTTGCATTTGGTCAGAAGGTTTTCGTTTGTCCGCCCGTCTCTTGATGATTGACCTCAAGTTTTCAATGGGATTAAGATCAGGGGAGTTTCCAGGCCATGGACCCAACATCTCAATGTTCCGTTAGATATCAGCTTTGCTTTATGGCGAGGTGCTCCATCATGCTGGAAAAGGCATCGTTCATCACCAAACTGCTCTGGGACGGTTGGGAGAAGTTGCTCTGGGAGGACATTCTGGTTCCGTTCTTTATTCATGGCTGTTTTTAGGTCAGACTGGGAGAGAGCCGACTCCCTTGGCTGAGAAGCAACCCCACCATGAATGGTTCCAGGATGCTTTACAGTCGGCATGAGACCAGACTGGTGGTAGCGCTCACCTGGTCTTCTCCCAACCAGCTGTTTTCCAGATGTCCCAAACAATGGGAAAGGGGATTGCTGAGAGGAAATGACTTTCCCCCAGTCCTCAGCTGTCCCCTCCCTGGACCTTTAGCAGAATATCAGTCTGTCCCTGATGGTTTTCCTGGAGAGAAGTGGCTTCTTTGCTGCCCTCCTTCAGACCAGGCCTTGCTCCAAGAGTCTCCGCCTCACAGTGCAGATGCACTCACACCTGCCTGCTGCCATTCCTGAGCAAGCTCTGCACCGCTGGCAGCCCCATCCCGCAGCTGAAACACTTTCAGAGACGGTCCTGGCGCTCGCTGGTCTTTCTTGGCGCCCTGGAGCCTTTTTGGCAGCAATGGAACCTCTCTCCTTGAAGTTCTTGATGATGCCATAGATTGCTGACTGAGGAGCAATCTCTCTAGCTGCCATTCTCTTTCCTGTTCAGCCATCTTTGTGCAGTGCAATGATGACTGCAGGTGTTTCTTTAGAGATAACCATGGTTCACAGCAGAGGAACAATGATGCCGAGCAGCAGCGTCTGTTTAAAGTGTCCAGTGGCGTCATTCTGACTGAATCCTGACAGATTGATCTGCAGCCCTGTCCTCATCACCACCCACACCTGTTAATGGACCAATCACTGAAACCATGTTAGCTGCTCCTTTAAGGCAGGGCTGCAATCACCATGAAATGTGTTTTAGAGATAAAGTTCGTTTTCTAGGCAAATATTGACTTTGCAATTAATTGCTGTTACGCTGATCACTCTTTAGAACATTCTGGAGTTTATGAAAATTGCCGTTATAAAACTAAAGCAGTAGACTTTGGAAATATTAACATTTTAATCATTATCTAAACTTTTGGCCATGACTGTCAGGGCTCGATGTTAACAATCGCCCGATCTCCCGGGGCAAGTAGTTTTTATTGTTGGGAGAGTACAAATTTCATTGCATTGCAGTACAACGATCGCAAAAAAAAAAAAATTATCACTCAAAATTACTTTAAAAATCACCGACTTTCAATGAAAACGACCCAGAAGCGTTGCCGGCGCCATTTTTGTTGTTTTGTACACATTCTCACGTGATTTTCCACCAGATGGTGGTATTTTTTCAGTGAATTGGCACAAATTGGACACATTTTTTTCGACTTGGCAGGCTAAAAAAACAACAAGGCAAAAAAAAAAAAGAACTTTTAGTACAGTAACACATCCACCACCCATCCTCATCCATTCACTAAACATTTTCCAAGCAAACAACAGTTTAAAGCAAAGTTTAGTTAGAAAAGAATGTGTAGGAAGGATTTAAAAGCATGTTAACATGGTAATGTAGGCTGGAGTTCATTATCTGACGGAACTATATTTATCAAACATTATACTGGGCAAGTAAAATTTGTTTCTGGGCAACTGAAATGTGAAAGTCACTTGCCCAAAGGGCAAGTGGTAAAAAACCTTAACGTCAACCCCTGACTGCACTATACAATCCATTGGAGTATAGATGGACTTATTGCTCAGCTCAGAGGTCTTCAACAGGGGGTCCACAGAGATGGGGGGGGGGGGGGGGGGGGGGGGGGGGGCACAAAAGCTTTGGTTGATTAGATTTTTTTTTATATTCCCTCTGCAATTTTTTCCACTAATTAAAAATGTTTTTAAATCCACATGAACATGAATCCAACAGACTGTAGTAAACAGATAAATGGAGGCAGAACATGTCTTTCAGTCATCAATGCTCACATTCAGAGACACACAGGAGCTCTTTAAGCTGGACACCGTTTCATTCACAACACCTGTCCCATCAACCAGGAATCAGAAATACTTTAATAATCCCAGGGAGGGATTACTTTAGTTACATTACTCCATCTGTAATAGAGTGACTGTAAAACACAATTATGTCTGAGGAACGTTTTCCTGCAGCACAGTGAGGCATTTTGACTGCGTGTCTGTGGCAGAGTGGGGAGTACCAATATGGCGGATGATGGCTTCATTTTTTCAGGCGATCAGCATCCAGTGAATAAATGGAGATCAGTGAGTTCATCACAAACATCCTCCTGTTCTTTTAGAGCTTCAACCTTTGGATCAGAAATACTGAGTTTTCTCATCTTCCTCATCCTGATTCTTCAGATGTAAAACAAGCTGGAAATATTCAAAAGTCTAAAAGTGAGAAAATGTTTGCAGTCGTTCCAGCCCGAGTTCAGCAGACTGTAGAAATCTTTCCTCCAGGCTGAGTCCTAATCAGAGCCACCACTAGAGGGCAGCATAACGCTGTGGATAACTGGAGCTCAACAGCTGTTACTGATCCTTTTCCGTTTGATTTTAAAGTTTTCTATTAATAAAATCCTAAAGATTTAAAGTGATGAAAGTTTTTTTTTTTACCCACAAATACTAAACAAAACTCTACATGTTGATTTTATGTTCAAAGAAATCCTGGTTTTATTTCATTTCCCAGCAGCTTTTATTCATTTTTTAAATAAACATTATTTTCCTTTCTAAATCCATGGAGGCTGCAGGGCTGAGAACGTTAGCTTAGCATAAAGCTAACCTGAGGAACACCTAAAAACCGTCCTCCAATCAGGACGCGGGTCCAATCCAGCCCCTCAGGGCAAATTATTCGGCCCTCAGGGGCCAAAAGACCCAAATCATTGAACATTTATTCCTGTTTCATTAAAATTTTAATTTGGAAAAAGAAAAAAGTGCTTTTAAAAAATAGACCTTTGATTCTGTTTTTAAGACCATTTATCAGTTTGTCTGTTTTTTTATTTATTTATAGATTTTATTTCTACCAGTTTTCCCCCAATTTCATTTTTTCAGATTTTATTTTTTATAATTGGATAGTAATGGTTCCTTAAAACTTTTTTTACAAAATGAAACCAGACGGAATTCTGGATTATAGAGCAGATTGACCAAGAAAAGGATTCTCAATTTCTGTGAATCGAGAATCTGACTGTAGATCTACAGTCACAGATCTACAGCCGATCATTTCTAGATCTACAGTTGATCATTTCTAGATCTACAGCTGATCATGTTCTAGATCTACAGTTGATCATGTTGTAGATCTACAGCTGATCATGTTCTAGATCTACAGCTGGTAATGTTCTAGATCTACAGTTGGTCATGTTCTAGATCTACAGTTGGTCATGTTCTAGATCTACAGCTGATCATGTTCTAGATCTACAGCTGATCATGTACATCTACAGTTGATCATGTTCTAGATCTACAGTTGATCCTTTCTAGATCTACAGCTGATCATGTTCTAGATCTACAGTTGATCATTTCTAGATCTATAGTTGATCATGTTCTAGATCTACAGCTGATCATGTAGATCTACAGTTGATCATGTTCTAGATCTACAGCTGATCATTTCTAGATCTACAGCTGATCATGTTCTAGATCTACAGTTGATCATTTCTAGATCTACAGTTGATCATGTTCTAGATCTACAGTTGATCATTTCTAGATCTACAGTTGATCATGTTCTAGATCTACAGTTGATCATTTCTAGATCTACAGCTGATCATGTTGTAGATCTACAGCTGATCATGTTCTAGATCTACAGTTGATCATGTTCTAGATCTACAGTTGATCATGTTCTAGATCTACAGCTGATCATGTTCTAGATCTACAGTTGATCATTTCTAGATCTACAGCTGATCATGTTCTAGATCTACAGTTGATCATTTCTAGATCTACAGTTGATCATGTTCTAGATCTACAGTTGATCATGTTGTAGATCTACAGTTGATCATGTTCTAGATCTACAGTTGATCATGTTCTAGATCTACAGTTGATCATGTTCTAGATCTACAGCTGATCATGTAGATCTACAGTTGATCATGTTCTAGATCTACAGTTGATCCTTTCTAGATCTACAGCTGATCATGTAGATCTACAGCTGATCATGTAGATCTACAGTTGATCATGTTCTAGATCTACAGTTGATCATGTTCTAGATCTACAGCTGATCATGTTCTAGATCTACAGTTGATCATTTCTAGATCTACAGCTGATCATGTTCTAGATCTACAGTTGATCATGTTGTAGATCTACAGTTGATCATGTTCTAGATCTACAGTTGATCATGTTGTAGATCTACAGTTGATCATGTTGTAGATCTACAGTTGATCATGTTCTAGATCTACAGTTGATCATGTTCTAGATCTACAGTTGATCATGTTCTAGATCTACAGTGGATCATTTCTAGATCTACAGCTGATCATGTTCTAGATCTACAGTTGATCATGTTCTAGATCTACAGTTGATCATGTTCTAGATCTACAGCTGATCATGTAGATCTACAGTTGATCATGTTCTAGATCTACAGTTGATCCTTTCTAGATCTACAGCTGATCAAGTTCTAGATCTACAGCTGATCATGTAGATCTACAGCTGATCATGTAGATCTACAGTTGATCATGTTCTAGATCTACAGCTGATCATTTCTAGATCTACAGCTGATCATGTTCTAGATCTACAGTTGATAATTTCTAGATCTACAGCTGATCATGTTCTAGATCTACAGTTGATCATGTTGTAGATCTACAGTTGATCATGTTCTAGATCTACAGTTGATCATGTTGTAGATCTACAGTTGATCATGTTCTAGATCTATAGTTGATCATGTTCTAGATCTACAGTTGATCATGTTCTAGATCTACAGTGGATCATTTCTAGATCTACAGCTGATCATGTTCTAGATCTACAGCTGATCATTTCTAGATCTACAGTTGATCATTTCTAGATCTACAGTTGATCATGTTCTAGATCTACAGCTGATCATGTTATAGATCTACAGTTGAGCACGTTCTAGATCTAGAGTTGAACACGTTCTAGACCTACAGTTGATCATTTCTAGATCTACAGCTGATCATGTTATAGATCTACAGTTGAGCACGTTCTAGATCTAGAGTTGAACACGTTCTAGATCTACAGCTGATCGTGTTGTAGATCTACAGTTGATTATGTTGTAGATCTACAGTTGATTATGTTCTAGATCTACAGCTGATCATGTTGTAGATCTATAGTTGGTCATGTTGTAGATCTACAGTTGATCATTTCTAGATCTACAGCTGATCATGTTCTAGATCTACAGTTGATCATTTCTAGATCTACAGCTGATCATGTTCTAGATCTACAGTTGATCATTTCTAGATCTACAGCTGATCATGTTCTAGATCTACAGTTGATCATTTCTAGATCTACAGTTGATCATTTCTAGATCTACAGTTGATCATGTTCTAGATCTACAGTTGATCATGTTCTAGATCTACAGTTGATCATTTCTAGATCTACAGCTGATCATTTCTAGATCTATAGTTGGTCATGTTGTAGATCTACAGTTGATCATGTTGTAGATCTACAGTTGATCATGTTGTAGATCTACAGCTGATCATGTTGTAGATCTACATGTGGTTCTTGTCCAGATGAACTATGGTCTAACATAGAATGCACTCATTGCTCTGAGCTCCAGTCTGGTTCTGATTCAGCTTCTATCTGATGATTTTGTGCTCCATGTTTCTATTTGATCTCTGCTGAACTTTATGGATGAAAATGTTCTGAAAGTAACTGAACTAAAAGTCATTTTCTACACAGAATCAATAAAGAATAAAAATGTCTGAATCTGACGTCATACTGTGAGGTCCGGACTTTGACTAGGCCACTGCTTTGCTGATAGATCCGCTGACCCAGTCAGGAGGTTCAGGCTTTAGAAGCAGTTCAATCATGTATTAAATCAAAGGCTGGTTCTGTTGGTACCTCTGAGATGGACCGGGTCGGAACCCGGTTCTTCAGGATCACATAGTCGATGTCCCGCGGGGCTCCGGGCCCCTGCTGCAGCTCCTTCAGGGCTTCCAGCAGCTTCTTCAGCTCCACGCGCCCCCACCTCCGGACCGCGGGCTTCCTGCGGGGCTCCGGGGTCCCAGAGCGGATCTCCAGGTCCCGCTTAGTCCGAGCGCGAGGAGGCGGCTTCATCCTGAGACGCTCAGAGGCCGGATTAAAAAAAAACCTTCAGAAAGTTTGGAGGAAAAAAGTTCAGTTCAAATGAAAAACCTCCGGTTGTTGTTGATGATGCAGCTTCTTCTTCTTCTCTTTCTTTCTGTTTTACCGGTTGACTAACGATCTACTGGCGTTTTACCGCCACCTACTGGTCAGGAGGTCCGCAGGGAAACACATTTATCTCTCATTCGTTTTTAAACAGGAAATATTTTTTAATAGATGTCAGTCACTTTCACCTTTTTTAAATTTACCTTTTTAAAACATTTTGTGACAGAAAATAAAAATCTGTAAGTCGATCCTGTTCTCATCTCTCTGTCTTGTTCTTAAAATCACCTCTTCTTTTAGATGAAAGGATGCAGAGATGGAGAAAAGATCAAGGGAACCTGAAGACACATTATGTCATCAGTAGAAATAAAGTCATTTTATCAGGTTTGTAACTTTATATATCAAATATGATCAAATAAAATAAATGATTTCAGTTAGAGAGGAAGGGAGGCTGAATATTGGTGCATAAAATGATCTATGGGTGAAACTATTTTACCAAAGCATAGATCTATGTTAACCAGAGTCACAAATCCTTTAATGTTCATTATCGGCTGATTTATTTATTTTTTAATCTGTTTTTAAATATATTTGTTATTAATTCTGCTGCAAATACACCCGGTAAATAAAAATCATTTGATGTTTTTTTCACTCCAGTTTTTGGGTAAATTGATGGTAAATAATTATCTTTTTAGATATTTAAATGAACTTGATAGCAGTCCTATAATAATCCATCCGTTTTCTTAAAGGCTTAATCCCAGTGGGGTCACGAGGGGTGCTGGTGTTTATCTCCAGCTGTCACCAGGCGAGAGAGGCGGGGTCCATCTTGGACAGGTCACCAGTCCATCGCAGGGCAATATGATAATAATCCTTATGATGAATATTAATCAATTTTTGATCATGTTAACTTTAACCGTGAGTGATTTTAAACCAGTCTTTCTACGTTGTCTTTCCCAGTGAGCCAATAAAACCAGAAACCTGATCCAGATTTGGTTCGGTCCAAATTTGACCCAGAAACTGGATTAATTTTAAGCCGACATCATCAGGCTATATAAATAAAATGCTGATTTGTTTTATTTTTATGCCGCATTTTCTTTCATAAAAGTGCTTCTTTAATTATTATTAAATAGCAGTTTGAGGCGATATCGGATCTTTTCCTTTGTGAAATGAACCAGAAGACATTTTTTCTACCTAGAAAAGGAGCTAATTAGTTTAACTCTGTTTAGGTCATTTTAACTTTTAGTTAAAGTTAACCCTTTGCACTGAATAGCCCCAGGTACTGATGTTATCTGGTGCTTTGGCATGTCAATCATTGGAGTCCAGCGCCCCCCTCAGGCTCCGCCCCTCACTGCAGCCCACCTGGAGGCTCCTCTGAGCAAAGACAGAATGACTGGAGCAGCAAAGATTGGAAGGAAGGTTTTTAGTGTGTGTGTGTTCAGGGTGTGTGTGTTTTTAGTGTGTGTGTGTTCAGGGTGTGTGTGTTTGTGTGTTTTCGGGGTGTGTGTTTAGGGTGTGTGTGTTTTTAGTGTGTGTGTGTTCAGGGTGTGTGTGTTTGTGTGTTTTCGGGGTGTGTGTTTAGGGTGTGTGTGTTTTTAGTGTGTGTGTGTTCAGGGTGTGTGTGTTTGTGTGTTTTCGGGGTGTGTGTTTAGGGTGTGTGTGTTTTTAGTGTGTGTGTGTTCAGGGTGTGTGTGTTCAGTGTGGGTGTTCGGTGTGTGTGTTTGGTGTTTGTGTGTTTTCGGGGTGTGTGTTCAGGGTGTGTGTGTTTGGTGTGTGTGTGTTTGGTTTATGTGTGTGTTCAGGGTGTGTGTGTTTGGTGTGTGTGTGTTTGGTTTATGTGTGTGTTCAGGGTGTGTGTGTTTTGGTGTGTGTGTGTTTGGTTTATGTGTGTGTTCAGGGTGTGTGTGTTTTTGGTGTGTGTGTTTGGTGTGTGTTTTGGTGTGTGTTTTTGGTGTGTGTGTTCAGGGTGTTTGTGTTTGGTGTGTGTGTGTTTGGTTTATGTGTGTGTTCAGGGTGTGTGTGTTTTGGTGTGTTTGTGTTTGGTGTGTGTTTTGGTGTGTGTGTTTGGTGTGTGTGTTCAGGGTGTTTGTGTTTGGTGTGTGTTTTGTGTGTGTTTGGTGTGTGTTTTGGTGTGTGTTTTTGGTGTGTGTGTTCAGGGTGTTTGTGTTTGGTGTGTGTTTTGTGTGTGTTTGGTGTGTGTTTTGGTGTGTGTTTGGTGTGTGTTTTGGTGTGTGTTTTGGTGTGTGTGTTTGGTGTATGTATGTTCAGGGTGTGTGTTTTGGTGTGTGTGTGTTTTAGTGTGTGTTTTTGTGCATGTGTTCAGGCTGTTTGTGTTTGGAGTGTGCTTTTGGTGTGTGTGTGTTTGGTTTATGTGTGTGTTTTTGGGGTGTGTTCAGTGTGTGTTTTTGGGGTGTGTTCGGTGTTTGGTGTGTGTGTGTTCAGGGTGTGTGTGTGTTTAGTGTGTGTGTGTTCAGGGTGTGTGTGTTTTTAGTGTGTGTGTGTTCAGGGTGTGTGTGTTCAGTGTGTGTGTTCAGGGTGTGTGTGTTTGGTGTGTGTGTGTTTGGTTTATGTGTGTGTTCAGGGTGTGTGTGTTTTGCTGTGTGTGTGTTTGGTGTGTGTTTGGTGTGTCTGTTTGGTGCATGTGTGTTCAGGGTGTTTGTGTTTGGTGTGTGTGTTGTGTGTGTTTGGTGTGTGTTTTGGTGTGTGTTTTGGTGTGTGTGTTCAGGGTGTTTGTGTTTGGTGTGTGTTTTGTGTGTGTTTTGGTGTGTGTGTTTTGGTGTGTGTGTTCAGGGTGTTTGTGTTTGGTGTGTGTGTTGTGTGTGTTTGGTGTGTGTTTTGGTGTGTGTTTTGGTGTGTGTGTTCAGGGTGTTTGTGTTTGGTGTGTGTTTTGTGTGTGTTTTGGTGTGTGTGTTTTGGTGTGTGTGTGTTTTAGTGTGTGTTTTTGTGCATGTGTTCAGGCTGTTTGTGTTTGGAGTGTGCTTTTGGTGTGTGTGTGTGTTTGGTTTATGTGTGTATTTTTGGTGTGTGTTCAGTGTGTGTTTTTGGGGTGTGTTCAGTGTGTGTTTTTGGGGTGTGTTCGGTGTTTGGTGTGTGTTCAGTGTGTATTTTTGGTGTGTGTTCAGTGTGTGTTTTTGGGGTGTGTTCAGTGTGTGTTTTTGGGGTGTGTTCGGTGTTTGGTGTGGGTTCAGTGTGTGTTTTTGGGGTGTGTTCGGTGTGTGTTTTTGGGGTGTGTTCAGTGTGTGTTTTTGGGGTGTGTTCAGTATGGGTTTTGGTTGTGTGTGTCAGCTTTGTGTGTTGGGTTCTCTGCAGTGGCTGCATGATGATGTTGGTGGATGAGTCACCCTGTTTTCTCCATCATGAATCACTGCACCTCTGTGTGGGCAGAGCTGCAACCATCACCTCTGCATTCCTCCTGATTTCTTTTCTGCTTTACTTAACTGATTATTTTGCTCCTGTTGTTTATTTCGTTTCATTAATATTTCCTTTTTCTAACTGATTCTATTGGTGGAAACATGTAAACCATTTAGTCTCATCTTAGGTTGAAATAAAAAGGTTTCTCAGAACCTCTTCCTCCTCAGTGGACAACAGCTGGACTGAACCCGAGCGACTGTTGCTGCGGCTCTCTGAGGATCTTTTTCCACATTTCAATCTCTTCATTATAGTTTGATTCTTTAATTGAAGCAGATTTATGATGGTATGAAATAGTAAACTGTTAATGAGGGAATGATGGTGAAAACACATATTCACAAATAGGATCCTGTGAATAATTGTAATAAATAAGTCGCTGCAATATTTTCTTTTTTAATTCAAAATTTAGATGTTTAAAAAGTAATTTATTGTGTTTTATCTCTTTAATTGTCTCTTTTGCTGATGTTTTGGAATTATGCACTTATTAAAATAAGGAGATGGGAGTGTAAAAACATATAAACAGTGGATCATTAGATTTATAATCTATTATATTAAGCACTGCTTTTTTACATCAAAACAGTGCTTACTTACATTGATGCAACTTTTTAATGAAATGATTAATAAAAACAACATCCACAGAGTGGAACAAAATGAAAGTACTAATTTTAAAGAGAAATAGATAAAGAAAAATCATTTTATTACATTTGATGGGTCCAAAATGTATCAATGGTCGTTTCTCACTATGTGTTCTTGTGCGTTCTCGTGTCCTCGTGAAACATCATCATCCTCAGCCCTAGTGCTGCTCCAATTCACAAGAACAGCAGACCGAGAACGGACAAAGTCCCCGGATGTAGTTTTGGCCCCTCCCTCTTTACCCAGCATGCATCAGAGCAGACTTGTCCGTCCTCCAGACTGACAGATGTCCCAGCATGCACTGCAGCAGCAGCTTCCAGGTTAACGCTCACAGAGCTCAGAGGATTAAGTTAAAAGTTTTCTTTTCTGTTGCTGTGGTTCAATAAAAGTACGTTTTAAGATCATTTGAGGCGAGAAAATTATACTTTAAGCTTCACTATATGGAACATTTAGGACCGGGGCAACCAGGTCCTATATATGTGTGTGTGTATGTACATATATATATAGGAAATCCTATACACTACTGTTTATGCTCTAAAAACATTCTAAATGACTTCGTTTCGAGTAAATTCTGGACGCTACCCACTCAGGTCACTTGGAATACATTGGACGAGCAGTATGAAGGAATATTGACACGTTTTTGTGGACTTTTATGGACCTTTCTGCCTCGGGCGCCACAGACCTCCATTATTTGAATGTCAGCAGACAGCAAGAAGCCTCCCAGATCTCCAGATGCATTTGAGATATCAAAAAAGTACTCCAGAGTGTTGTTCAGCATGGGGGGAGTAGAAAATGAAGGCTAATCATGTTTTGGGTGTACTATTCCTTTAAGGAAGTAAAAAAAACTACAAAAAAAAAAAAAACTCAAAGTCTTTTACATTTTGAGAGTTTAGATAGTTTGACTAAATGCAATAAACATTTTCTATGGACGGTTTATGGAAACTGACCCCATTTCTACGGCGGTCAAATGTCAAATGTAAAAAAAAAACAAAAAAAACAAAGAAAAACAAGTTGTGGATTGACAAGGGAACATTATTGTATTAAAATAATTGACTTTATTCATTTCACGTGTAGCAAAAGTAGTCATGAACATGTGCATGTTTACATTCAGCAAACGCATGTTTATTACGACGGTTACAACAAGGTACAGTTAGAAAGACTGTAACTCACGCTAAAACATCTCAGTCTTTTTTTCCTTGAACTGACGTCTTTGTTTCCTTAATCTTAGATTTTTTTGGTCCTTTTTTTTCTTGAAATATTTTTAGATGCATTTATACAGAAACGTGCAAACACAGAAAACGTAATCTCTGGACGATTTCTTTCTTTCCCTCCTCTCTCTCTCTTGTTGATGATTTTATTTTCTCGCTTGATAATTATTTTTTTTTCATAAAAAGCCAACAACTCCAGAAGAGCCAAACCGCTACCATAAACATACCTGCTTCTTACATGGAGACCTGGATTTTAAGGCCTTGAAAATACGGTTATGTTTTTAACATTCTTATGGAGCTAAATTGGGGTCATAAAGTCGTTTAACAAAAAATTATCTTTAGGAACCAAAAAACTTTAAAACACGACAAAAAAAGAATCAGAAAAACTATTTGAAAACTAAAAAACAAAACATTAACACTGAAAAGTATATTTATAACTTTTAAAAAGGGTTTTAAAGAGAAATTTTTTTTAAATTCTACAAAGATTTTATTAAAAAAAAAAATTTGATGCTAAAAGTTATTTTCAAAGCCAGTAAAATAAGCACAGAATATGGATGACCTTTTAATGACATTTCTTTTTCCCACAGTACCTGAATGCAACAGCTGGGAACGTTTCACATGAGCTGTCAGTCATAGACATGAAATCATTTTGTTAGTTTTAAATAATTTTTTTTTTTCCAGTTTCTGATTATCTTTTCAGTTGAAATCTTTTCTATTTTAAGTTTAAAAAAGCAAACTTTATGGCCCCAATTTTGCTCCATACATTTTCTACAATTAGTATAATTTCTGTCTATTTTATTTTTTAAACATAATCAAACATAAATTTAGATAAAAGGGAATTTGAATAGTGAACTGAGTCTCTTGATTAAGCAGGTTAGGGTCAAATATTCTAGAATATCCTGACCGATGTTTTACTGATGATTAGAAACTAAAGGTTTTGCTGTAATTAACTGTTAGACGGTGAATAGATGTGATTTAGCCGCTAATGAGCCCCGTCCATGTTGGAAGATGTGTTGAGCTGCAGCTGAGTAAGAATGCCCTCCGCACACATTGGCACCAGACCAACAAGGTGCTCTAAGTTATGCAAGAGGATGAGTCACCCCGCGTGTAAGCCATTTTGTGATGCTCGCTGGTCTCTGTATGCGATACGTTCTGCAGTGTGGTACGAAATATTGCTGATGACTCTGTGTTTCAGAGAAAGGCGCTTTTCAGAAATGTTTATGAGGAGATAAAAGAATCAAACCAGGTTGTGATAAAACGACGGTTTCAGCAAGTTTGGCTCAGGTTATGGCTTGTTTAAAAGGGTTGCCATGGTATTACAATAAAACAGCAACGCAGTGATGGTTTTGATCTGAAAGCCACATTTGAACGTTTTAAACAACCAAAAAATATAATGGAAACAGAAAAATCCAAGAATACTTTCCAACATTTTGAGAGAATCAGAGACAATGAAGACGGGCCTTTTTTTATAACTAACTCAGGGTATAGATCCCCCTGAGATTGGACCAGTAAAGCCTGGTTTAGGTGACCTCAGACAGTGCTGCACACAGGAGGCCTCTGATTGGTCAATTCTAAATCCGCTCTACACTTTGCATATTTCCTGTTTGGTACCTAATGGATGAAACTCTGGCTGTAGTGCCGCCCATAGGGTTGCCACCCGCCCCTTGAAATACGGAATCGTCCCGTATTTGCAAGTTAATTACGCGTCCCGTATTGAACTGATAGGGGACGCTATTTGTTCCATATTTCTACGAATTACTAAAAAAACAGTAACGTCGGTGGCACTTGCGCACAGAATACCTCTACTGTTGCGAGTGTGACCTTTGTCTGCGCGTCCTGTCTCTCTTGTAGCTAGAGCTTAGAGTTCTACTGTTCTTGATTCATGTTCCCCTTATGGCGTTGTCTGTCTAAAGCATTCTCCACTCGGTCTTCTTGGGGCGTTTGTCATGGTTTCCTGGTGACGGTCCTCATGTTTAGTTCTAGTTCTATAAACTGTGCGCCTCCACCCGCCAACTCGAAGCATATATTGCAACTTATTCATTACAAGTGCCCAGCTGATCTGCCTAAAGTGCATTCAAACGAATACGCAGAACTTTCTACATGATTGCCGCTAGTCGGAAAACTTTTTCTTGAACTATTTAGCCTATCTGAAGAGAAAGTGAGGGAGATGCTGTATAGGCCTATTGTACATTCTCTGGTTATTTCAACCTTGGGGTGCCACAGCAGGTTGGCAGGAAAAGTATAATACAACAAAATGAGTCATTTAATAAACTGGGTAACTAAAAACCAAAGTAAACCAAAAATAAGCACAAAAAAACCCCATTAATATAATACAGGTAATCTTCCCTATAGCCTTAAAAAAATTCTACCGGGCCAGGCACGGCATTGGTTTTGTGAGGGTATTTCTGTGTGCGATGAGACTATGTAAACTTAACATTTCCATTTATTAATTATTTTAATTGACTGTAGCTTACTACAAGAAATAGAAGCCATAAAGGTATGGTTCTGTGTTGAGCTGAAACGGGACACAATTTGGTTAAAATGCAGGAAATTTAAGGAAAATGCATCTAAGAAATTAGAATTTGCAATTTTCCCCCTGCGACAATGAAATTTCTCTAGGACCCCCGTGCCCCTTATTTCCATTTCTGAAAGGTGTCGACCCTAGCCGTCCACCTTGCTCACCTCGGACTCTATCCCAGAAACCGTGCAGGATGCTAGTTTGTAGCTCTGTGCGACGGTCTGTTGGTTTGGACCCAAAGCCAAAACACGCAGCGCAACGGCAAGTCTTTGGGGAACACTCACGGGTGAACTGTGTGTCGTCCGGCGTTGGATAAGGGGTTGTAGACGGCAAACAAGCTCGTCAAACCGACACACAGAAACCCACAATCCTAGCTAGTTCCTGATTGGCCCTCTGGTGTTGTTGCGTGGAATAACAGCGCAGACCATGCCTCAATATTGGACATAAATCAAAAATATCTGTGACAAACTCAAACTGCTGCTGCGGGAGGATAACCTGCCCCCTTCTTCAAAATTATTTAATAAGGAAAACAAAATTATATTTTTCATTTAGAAGCTGTTTAACTTCATCTAAAGTGTAAATATGGGGTTCAGGTAAAAATGTCAGCTAGGCAAGATGGAGTTGGACCCCCCTAGTGTATCATGGTGGTACTGCAGGTAGAATGTGAATTCCGCATCTCATCCTCCCCAGGACGGACCAACAAGACAGCCCTCCCCCTCGCATTTCCATCAATTTAGGGGCCCAGAACTGAAAACCATTGAAGACTCCTGGTCTACTGTATTCGTTCACAGTCATGGTTTGTAAAAATAGAGGATAAAAACTGGATCCATCAGTTTTGATTGAGAGAACAGAGCTTCTACATGAGACGTTTAACAAGGTTGGGATGGCCACTGCCCCCACAACGGCCCAGAAAGGCAGAGGTCATTACGAAGCCATAATATTGGCAGTGGACTCAGATAGATCTTAGAAATGCTGCTCAGCTTGGTTCATTTGAGTGTTTAAATTTAGTCAGGCTTCCAGGATCCATCAGGCCTTGTGATTTAACAACATCCTCTCCGATGTTTTACACTGGATTGGTAGCATTGGTAACTCCAGTATTGAACTGACTTCCTGAATCATAATCAGGACTTTCTGGGTGGTTTGAGTTTAAATTTATGAGTTGGAAGCCAATCATTTCAACTTCCGAGGACAAACCGAACGCACCATAAGGCCACAGTCCCTTGATCTGGACCCATGGCCTCCAACTCCAGTTCTATAGATCTACTGCTCTGCATCTTTTACTGTAGGTTCATCCCTGCTCCAGCAAACCAGAATTAAATGAGTGGCTCTATACTTGGCCTTTACCAAACCTGATTTTGACATTAATTTGTGTCGGAGCAGGGAGGTACCTAAAAGTCACAGGATCGCAGACATCGAGGCCAAGAGTTGGAGACCACTGGTCTGGATCAGTTAAGATGGGATAAAAAAAACATTGTTAAACAAAACCTTACAGGAAAACAACAATTTAAAGAAATTTACTTTTTTATGACTATTCCTTTTTTCATCGTAACATCAGGCTCGTCTTCTAAAGGTTTGTGTTCAGTCCAACCTCTGTGCTCTGTTCATGAGGATCTGCTGTATGTATCTCTCCACATCATCATGGATGCTGCTGTCCAGCTGCTTTCCGTCCTTAAAATAACCCTTGTTTTTTATTACTGGAGGTCCTACAGCAGAGATTAAAAACTGCTTTTGTTGGGGGACTGTTTGAGATTGGGAACGGATTCGGGAAGTGGGTATCCGCTGAAACGCCTGGGACGAAATTTGCGGATAATAGGTGGAGTAAAAAGACTTGTGTTGAAGACTAAGAGGTGATTTCCTCAGCTGAGGGGGATAGCGCCTGATTGGAGGGAAACCATATGGGTCCTCCATGGAATTACCAAGGTAGCTGTTCAGTGTTAGAGCAGGTTTAGGCATGTAGTACTTGGGTTTGGGTCTGAGGATACGAGGTATGTAGTAAGGGTAGTAACCCAAGTAGGGTTTCCTCTGGTGGTAGGCATATGGATATAAGGAGTGGCCAGTCCAAACAGGCTTGGGTGATTTGAACCAGGGTCCCTGCTTCACCAAAAATGGCTTCTCTGGCTTTGGTGAAAAATTGCGATAGGGTAGCAAAGGTTTAGGAAGTTTCGCTTGTGAAACATACGATTTTGGTGTGTTTTTGTCTGCAAACCAAGCTTTGAGGATATTTACGGCTGGAGATGGTTGCTTGGACATGGGAAGGCTGTTTTGATTTGTTGAAAAGGGCCAACTAGAGTGAAGAGACGGAGATGAAGTGTGCTGCCGTAGCAATGCCATCTCAGGTGGCACGTCTTTCTTCTTCTTCTTCTCAACATCAGCAATGATGTCCACAACGTCATCAGCAGGGAGGTGCAACTTGCTGGAGATCTCGATCAGTTTGTCGATGGTCTGAGGGTCAATGTCGTCTTCCTCTGCCACCTCCTGCTCCTCATCAGATCGCTTATCCTCTGCAGCATTGGCCAGAGACAAACTGTGCTTCTTCTCCCCTTTGTTTTGTTTCACCATGTAGCTCAGTAGCATGTCTGAGGCAATATCAGCCAGCTTCTCCTCTTCCATCTTGGCTTTTTGGGCCTCTGCTGCTTGCCTCATCATCTCCTCCTGCTCCACTTTGGCTTGAGCCTCCTCCTCCTCCGGACTGAGGGGTTCATCCTCCTCCTCATCGTCCTCTGCACCCTCATCCTGCTCCTCCTCCTGCTCAGCTGGAGACGGGGGCTGCGTCGCTTTGCCGATATACTCGCTGTACTCTGGCTCTTCCACGGAATTGCCTCCCGTGAACGTGGGAAAGTATATTGCTTTCTGAGTTTCCTCCTGCCATTTTAGTTTTTTCTTGGTCATGGCGAGGTTGCTGCCTTTATTTGTTGGAAGGATGTCGTTGTAGCTGCTATATCCTCGGCCGTATCTCTGCTCGGAGATGCCATCCCTTTTAGTGTCGAGACGTGGGAACTCTTTCATCATGGTCTCCAGACTCTTCAGCTCCTCTGGATTGAGTTGCTCTTCGTCTTCGTCGCTGTTCTGCTCTGGGTTAGATGTTCCCTGGCTAGCGGCGCCACCCTCCGCTGTTCCATCTGAAGTGCTGGATTGCTGCTTTGTTTGGATTGGGATCGTCTGACTTGTAGTGTGGCTTGTCACCTTCTCGGTTATCTTCTCCTCCTCTTCCAGAGCTTTCTTTTTCTCCTCTTCCTCTTCTCTCTCCCTCTCCTTACCCTGTGAAGCAATATACATCTCCAGCTCTCTCTGTCTATCTATTTTTCTGTCTCTGGTCGCTCTCGTACTGTATGGCTCTTCTTTTTCAATGTTTTCTCTCTCAGACTCCGCCTCTTCTCCCGTACTTTTGTACTCTTCTTCATCCTCCTCTCTTCTGACATATGTTTGATTCAGGGCTTCCAGTAAAACAGCTGCTAGCCTTTTGGGATCAACGCCTTCAAAGAGCTCCTCTTCTTTGTCAGTTTGTTCTTTAGTGGCCAGTCTCCCTATCTCTGGTATTAGTCCCGTGTTTTCAGAGATTTCGAGCCTGGGAAGAACTTCTTCAGGCGCGTCATTGTGGTCTCCAAAAGCAGGGACAGGGTTCGATGTGGACGGTTGAAGGAAGGCCAACAATGTGAGGAGGACCGTGATGGGAAGGAGACCCGAAGCATGGCAGTTCCTTCTCATGGCCTGTTGAACCAGGTCCTGAACTGGACACAGAGAGGGACCAAGAAACACCTAAAAGGGAGAGTGAAGAACAGATAATCACTTTCAGATTTCCATATAGATACATAGGTATGCATCCTTCATGATTGCATATCACAATATGTCCAACACTGTTAAAAAGGACTTCCTGATGAAGTTAAAATAATTTTAATCTGTCTTATATGCCACAGATTAGCAAAATATTAAAGCAATAGGCACTGAGAAGCAATAGAGAATACATATACATAATTATAACCGTCAGCTTCAACAGGCGTATTGCTTTTATGAAACGGTTACCAGCATTATAACAATTTGTTGGTGATAATTAAACAATACAACTGAGAACTAATTTTGCCTCTTCTGAGTGAACAGTTCTCTGAACCGTTGACAGTTCACTGGTGTTGTGAGAGTTTACCAGCAGATTATAAACATATTAAATAACTAGAATGGGAAGTTAGAGCTAATTAATAGGTCATTCAAATCAAGGGCCAAACAAATTAATTATCATCAGTTCAATGATTTTAACTGTAATTTAATTAATAACCAGGGTTTGCAGTCTCTTATATAAAAGGTTGGACTCCTGAATCCAGCTGGTAAAAATCCAGTTGTCTTTCACTAATTTAGTAATTCAGGCTATTGCTTTTAGCAACGTTATTAATCACCAACCAAATAAAAGTGTCTCTGTTCATTCAGATGCTACTGAAAGAAAACTGTTTCCAGCATGAGTGATAAATCGTTCACTGCTTCAAATAAACTCAAAGACCACGGGTTAAAAATACAATGGTACCTTTATTAGCTACTATCACACAGTATTATTTCTAATAACTATGCAGAAACTAAACAGTACTGAAAATAAGCACAAATAAACAAAAATAAGGGGTGAAGAGTCTGTTTAAAAGTCTCTGAGGAATGTGCGAGTTTTAAAGCTTAATGCATTGAAAGTGTGCTTTAAAAATAGTAGGAGATAAATGTGAATAAACCCTGATGCAGAGATGTTAACTGCAGTCTAAACTGTGCGGTTTCCTTGGTTTTATTGTGGAAACTAAATTATGTCTCATTAATGCATTAGACTGTGATGAGGCTGAAGAGAAACAGGTTAGCTTAGCTGGTCTCCGGGGTTCTGGTCCGGCTGAAATGAAGGAAAGGTTAGCTCACCCGCCTCTACAACGTGTTCAGTATAAGCTAGCTAGGAGCTAACGATGCTAGGCAGTCCAGTGAGCATTAGCTTTAGACAAACCCAGCTCGTTCAGTCTGTAGTGAGCGTTAGCATTTAGTTAAAACTCTACAAACCATCAGCAGTTGAATCAGAAAGCTTATTTTAAATAAAACACAAACACGACTATCTATTCTACCTAGTTTAACCAAGCAGAGCACTTATGAAGCATCAGATAGAAAGGAGGAAGGACGATGTTACTGTTTTAGCTTGGCGGAATGGAAAGTCTTCGCCTCGGTTCGGTTTATTGCACGCCGCATCTTCAGTCCATTCTGTTCGTCCAACAGCAGAAAGGTTTGGATCAATCTGATGCAATAATAAGTGGCAACTTTGCAGGGGGGTTAATTTTATAACTCACGGCAGCCGGGACGTCTCCCTTTAGCTACAATGGCTAGCTTGTAGCCACAGCCCTCATGGAGAGGCTCCGTGGGGCTGATCTCGGTCTCTGTATCAGGCAGGGGTCGTCCGGGGTCTGACGGCTTCTGAAGTCTCCTTCGGCAAACAGCAATTGGGGCCCTCTGTCGGCGGTTAGATTTAGGCTAATAGATATGGATTAGCTCTCCTCTGTCTCTGCTGCAGCAGGCGGGTTCAGGAAACACTGCGTTCAGCTCCTTCTGAATCGAAGGAAAAAGGCGCTGAGACTCTGTGCAGCTAGCGCAGCCTTTGGTTGCTACTTAGCGTAGCTTATAGCAGGGAAGCACTTTAGAGTCTAGCCTTTAGCAGCTGCGCTGCTGACAAACAGGAACTTGAAAAGGAAGTTGCCCCTTTTAAAAGCTCCGTGGGAGGGGTGTGTCTTCAGAGGGGAGTAGTTCTGGTTAAATCAGCTATACTTGATCCCAACAATGGACAGTTCTAGGAACAGTGAACAGTTCTTTCAACATCGAACAGTTCTCGGGAAAGTCAACATTTCTCTGAACAGTGAGCAGTTCACTGAACAGTGACAGTTCGCAGAACACGGGACAGTTCTCTGAACATTTAAAAGTTCTCTGAACAGTGAACAGTTCTATGAATAGTTCAAAGAAATGTGAGCAGTTCACTAGACAATGAATAGTTCTAAGAACAGTGAGCAGTTCTAGGAACAGCAAACGGTTAACTGGATGGTGAACAGATCTCTCAACACTGAACAGTTCTTTGGACAGTTAACGGTTCTCTGAACAGTTCACAGAACAGTGAACAGTTCCTGGATCATTGAACAGTTCTAGGAACAGCGAAAATTTCACTGGACAGTGAACAGTTCTCTGAACAATGAACAGTTCACTGGACAATGAACAGTTCTAGGAACGGTGAGTAGTTCTCGGAACATTAAACAGTTCTAGGAACAGCAAACAGTTCGCTGGACAGTGAACAGTTCTCTGAACAGTGAAAAGCTCTTGGAACTGTCAAGAGTTCTCGAAACAGTGAACAGTTCTAGGAACAGTGAACAGTTCTAGGAACAGTGAACAGTTCTTTCAACATCAAACAGTTCTCGGGAAAGTAAACATTTCTCTTAACAGTGAGCAGTTCACTGGACAGTGACCAGTTCGCAGAACACTGGACAGTTCTCTGAACATTTAAAAGTTCTCTGAACAGTGAACAGTTCTCTGGATAGTTCAAAGAAATGTGAGCAGTTCACTAGACAGTGAACAGTTCTAAGAACAGTGAGCAGTTCTCGGAACATTAAACAGTTCTAGGAACAGCAAGCAGTTTACTGGACAGTTAACAGTTCTCTGAAAAGTGAACAGTTCACTTGACAATGAACAGTTGTAGGAACAGACAGTAGTTCTCAGAACATTAAACAGTTCTAGGAACAGCAAACAGTTATCTGGACAGTGAAAAGCTCTTGGGACAGTCAACAGTTCTCGAAACAGTGAACAGTTCTAGGATCAGTGAACAGTGCACTGTACAGTGAACAGTTCTCAGAACAGTGATTAGTTCTCTGAACAGTTATCAGTTCACTGAACAATGAACAGTTATCTGAACAGTGAATAGATCCCGGAACAGTGAACAGTTCACTGTCATCAATTCACATCAGGCCATCTGGGTTCTTCATATGGCCTGGTTCTGCTGGTGGTTTTTCAAAGGGAGTTTTTCCTCTCCACTGTCGCTACAAGCATGCTCAGTGTGAGGGATTGCTGAAGAGTCAATGAGTCGATGCAATCAGCTGGTTTTCCTTAGATAGAAAACTTTGAATCAATCTGACTGGATGATCTGGTGAACTGGAAAGTGACCTGAGATGACATGATGTGAATTGGAGCTATAGAAATAAACTGAATAGAATTGAATCCTCTACTGGAGGACTCAAAGTCAGCCACTGAAGCGCAACAAGATCAGAATTACACAGAAAAGAGATGAAACCTCAGTAGGAGCCATTACCAGCACAACAAGTCCCTTGTCTATTGTGTCAGCATGTGGGATGTGAACAGACTATTGCTTATTGTCTCGATGGTTTTGCCACGTTGGTTTTTTTTCAGGGGGAATCGTAAAAATGAGACGCAGAGAAGGAGCCATTTCTCAGCTCCATGACGGAGCTGCTAATCTGGAAACACCTCCTGTGACTTCATCCTAACCAGATGCTTTTATCTATATATTTAGAAAACTATTGTTTTACTATTTTTAATTTCAGTAAAATGTTATACTTTTATTTTGTAGCACTCTAGATATCATGTGGTTGTATTTAGTTTTTAAATCCTTTAATTGAAAAAAAAATGTAGCTTGGACCTTTTAAAATAGATGTTTTCTGTGGATCTATCCCATAATAGTGCAGCTATTTGCTCTGCTGCTGGCAGCTTATTGTTCTGCAGGGAATGAAGCATCCAGTGACCCCCGCCCACCTGCGGACCCCATTCACAATACAGAACCGTTCGCAGTGACGATTATTGGGGGGGGGGGGGGGGGTGATTTGAGGGGGTGGGGGGCTCCACACAGTGAAGGTCCAATTTGCAGTCGGTGGCGCTGATTGGACCCCAGCTGTTGCTGTCCGATTCGAACAGACCGAGCTGCAGTGACACCCCCCCTCCCTCCCTCCCTCCCTCCCCCCAAACCTGTTACACCCCCCCCCATTCTTTCGGGTAAACAAGCAGCAGGTAAATAAGCCTGATCTGGGATTAAGAGCCACTTACCTGCAGGTGAGGTCCGGGGGGTTTTCCAGGGTCTTTTTTCTTGTCCCTGCAGGTGCTGGAGGACCTGCCGTCTTCTTCCACAGGACCTTTTCCAACTGTTTATTATTTTTATTATTATTGATGTTCTTCTCGGGGGTTCCGCTCCTTGAAAGGACTGTTTTCAGTACCACGGACAGCGGCTCTGGATCTGAGGGTTTCTCCACCTTCAGCTTCCACGTGACGCATGCGTCAAGCGATCCCATTGACGTCACTCGCTTGCTTTTCATTCATAAGATTTTTTGGGGGGCTGCGGCTCCCTGTTTGGCAGCAGCTGGTCAGAAATAATCGCAACGATTCAGTTTGTCTGAAAATAAAACGATTATTCCAGATGAGGAAACAGTGTGTGTGTGTGTGTGTGGGGGGGGGGGGGGGGGGGGCAGAGCTGGAGCTCCTAATGGTTGGAAAGATCTTATATGGAGATAAACATCTAAAAAACATTAAAAATGATCCGCAAACTGAATAAGGAATTATGTTAAATATCAGGCCAATAACGGTTATTATGCAACATCTGCATCAAATAAATCATCCAGAGTTTAATGAATGACTTTTAGCTTTTTATTGATGCCTGTGATGTTTTTAGGTGCGCTAAGCTGTTATTTATGGTGCTTCACTCTGCCTGACTCATTCTAAATAATTAAGGACTTTTTAATTTTTCGATTAAATTAAAAATAAAAAATAAAAAACCTTATTAGATTTCCTTGCCCTCAATATTAAAAAAATCTTTATTGTGACTCTTGGCAAATCATATTTTATGGTGGCAAAAAGTGGCAGTTTCAATTTAAAAGGTTGCAGAGCCTCGAATTATGGTGTTATAAAAAAAAAAAAAAAAGAAAAATATCAAAGGTAATTTTTAGGTACAGGCTGACTAACAAATAAACAAACACTGGAGATAAATTCAGTGAAGGAAACTGATTTCATGCAGGCTTCCGTTGTTCTGTATGACGGATCATTAGGGCCAGATTAGAGATTTAGTTTGTTTACATTACGAGAATAAAGTCATCAGACATCAACCCATTTCAGGAAGAAAGCTTGGAGCTCCGCCCAGCATATGACGGCCGACCAGCTCCACCAATCAGCAACCAGAGTCCACTTTGACATCCTGCCCAGTTTGATGCTGCTGCTAAAAGATTTCCTGATTTGTCAAACCGATGCTAAAGTAGAACTTCACTAGCCTGGTGAGACCATCCTGATCTCGCGAGCTTTCAAGGTTTTCCTCGCAGATCAGTCTGGAGACTCTCCGTTAAAGAAAATTTGGAGCCGTTCACCAAACGAACGTCCAATCAGCGTTGGCTTTGAGGCGGGTTGAGGTGTGACGCAACGAGAAGCGCCACAGTTCAGTCTAAAGAACATGGCGGCTTCAGCGGATGAAACTAGCGTTAGCGTGGCTATCGAGCAAGTTTTATGGGAATTACAGAGTATTTCTTCACTGAAAGAAGAGCAAAACACTGCTCTGGAGGCTTTTCTCAGAGGAAAAGATGTTTTTGCTCTTCTACCGACTGGTTTCAGCAAGAGTTTCATCGGCTGAAGCCGCCATGTTCTTTAGACTGAACTGTCGCGCTTCTCGTTGCGTCACACCTCAACCCGCCTCAAAGCCAACGCTGATTGGACGTTCGTTTGGTGAACGGCTCAAAATTTTGGTGCGGTATCGGCTGTTGATCAAGTCCCAGTGCTGTATCTGGTGTTTGTCACAACGCGCTATTATCCAAGTCATCTTGAAGACATTCTTCTTCCAAATGTTGGCTACATATTACGGGTTTTTTCTCTGGCCAGAAGTTCGATGGCAAATCCTCCCTCTTCCAGTTGGCGATCCAACGACCAACCCGTCCGTGGAGGATCAGGAATCAGAAAGGTGGAATAACTCTTTTCACTTTTACCCGATGTATTCCAGCATCCAGCTGCCATGCACGTGGGCATTGTCAGTTTCACTATAGCTCTGGTGAATTTCAATGGTGAAGTCCTCTGGAAATCTTCAATAATTGTTGTTGATTGCAGATGTGTCTAGTAGTTCCCATTGATTTAGCTTGGAAAGCAGGGAGAGTGGCGCTAGGCTTACCGCACCGTGACGTCACTGCTGGAAGATGGCAGGAGGGAGGGGCTACTAGATTTGGGCAAAAATGGCCGCTCCAAGACTCAGTGATCGCCACTAAAATTATAATTTCTTTTACTGATTAACCCTAAATTCATTAAATTACTGCAAACGTATTAGTTTTAGGTATAAATAATGATCCATTGATTATTCACCACTGATCGGACTTTTCCCTTAAAAAGAGACGTAATTTAGACTTTAGTATTTAGGTTAAATCTTGTCGATCCATCATTGTTTTGATGTAGTCCAGAAATAGTTGATGAAATTTGTGCTTTTTAGCCGGTCTGATTTTGTCCTACTTTAGTCCAATAAGGCTACATTCACTCTGCAGACCTTTATGCTCAATTCCAATTTTTTTGTGAAATCTGGTTCTTCTGCGCAGTTTTTCACTTTTTTCAAAAATATATGGAACTTCTATGTGATCTCCTGTGTGAAGTACAATGATTAAAATAAATAACTAAACTTTATTGATCTCACATTGGAGAAATTCACTGTCTGCATTTAACCCATCCCCTTGGGGAGCAGTGGGCTGCCATTATGCGGCGCCCGCAGAGCATTCAGGGGTTAAGGGTCTTGCTCAGGACCAGGACCCAGGAAGATGTTCCACAGACATACTTTTTTTCAATTTCTCAGAATCTTGTAACTAACAGCAAAAAGCAAAATATGAACTTGATGCCACCCATTATTTACCAATTAATGTGATTCTGCTAGTGTAGAAACTGAAGCTCTGTGAAGTTATTAAAACGGTTCATTAATTTATTCTAAATCTGTCAGTTTTAAAGGCTAATGCAGAGTATTAAAGTCTATGGCATCATGCATGCACAATCTGCAAATAGAAAATACTACAGCATTAACAGACATTTACTTGTAATTCAGTCTTTATGTAAGATCTTAAAATGACATGTAAGATGTAATGACCATAACAATGTAATAAATACATGTATATTACATTAAATAATCAATTTAGCACTTTTAGCACATCTGTATTATTCTGCTCCATTAACATATTAATTTTATTTTGATGGATATGTTTAATATGTTATATTACATGATTTATAGACTTCCATAATCGCTATGCAATGTTAATGTGGCTATTTTTTTTTATTTTTATTCTAGGTTAAAGTTAATCTACTGATGCTATAAAACAGCCAGTCTGTGTGAAAGTGATGAATTTATCTTTATTTTAAAAGTCTTAATTCCCCCTGAAAATAAGAACATCATTGTTGTTTGATGCTGCAGCGCACAGATTGTTTACATCGCAATCAGTCTAACTAGGGAGTACCAATATGGCGGCCGGTGGCTTCACTGCCAGCAGCTATCAGCCATCCAGTGGATAGAGCTCAGTGCTCCTTGCAGACATTTTCTTCTGTTGCAAACCTGTTTCTAAGTTGGTCTGTTGGGTTTTGCTCTCTGATTGGAGCAGAATCATCACCTAGCAACCAGTCCAGCCAATAGAACGACAGCCTTGGCCTGCGGCGATACAACAGCCCCCTTTAATTGGCCAAGTGAATAAAATATGAAAACAATATTAGAAATTAATATTTGTGGTTTAAAAAAAAATCACCTACATTTCCTGAAAGTGGATTTTCAATAAAAGCAACAAAAAACAGAAGCAGAATTTCAAAAATAAAACAAAAGTTTTTTTTTAAATCAACACCAATGAAAAATGTCCTAATTTCAGCCGTTCTGACTCCAATAGTTACTGATTTCATCCTTTTCTTCAGTGTTTTTTCTATTTATATCCTGCAGCCTTTGGCTCATCAGTGAATTCATTTCTTTCATTTAGTGACACGGAATCCCTTTCATCTTTATTTTCTTTTTTTAATATTCGGCTTCTTATTTTAATAGCATTTATTGGAGCATCGTTTTATTTTGAGCAGCTTTTACTGAAGGCCATACTTTCAAATGAGCAAGCAGTCGTTGCTATGGCAACACAGTGCCGCTCCATGCGAGTGGCTGTAGCTCCGTGGCGCACGGTGACATTAAATCTACCATTTGCTCCTTTCTTAGACAAATCTATCCGGTATGATAAAACTATTTAAACCTCCCGTTTAGGAATTAATTTGTTTCCCCTCAAAGCTGAATTATATTTTTCCTCAGTGTGATGAAGATGCAGCAAACAGGCGGAACTATTTATGAACGCACGTTGTTTCCTCCGCCACTGGTTCGCCGTTACACCCGCTGCCAAACACCGATCCAACAAATTTACATTACTGAATAAATACAATGTATACAACACAATTATATATATATATATATATATATATATATATATATATATATATATATATATATATATATATATATATATATATATATATATATATATATATATATAGATATATATAATAGAATAGAAATTCCCTTTATTGTCCCACAGTGGGTAAATGGTGGTGTTACAGCAGCAGAAGTGCTCACACAGATGTGGACCTTAAAAAGTGTATAAGTGACATTTAACAAAAATATATTAAAAAAATAAACAAATATAAATACTGTGCATCTGTAGAACTGATTATCAATATCCAGCTGTGGATATTTTTACACTATATATATAGATATATATATATAGAGAGAGAGAGAGCGAGCTATGCAAACATCCTATCATAATATTCTATTACTCTTAACCCCACTAAGAATCTTTAAATAAGTGAAATATTCGCTTGCTTTCAGCAAAAAAGACAGATTACAATGAACGGACCTGTCGACCGCCCCAAGATGGCGTCACCAGATCACACAGCGGCCCTAGGAGAAAGCTGGGTCTATGGTTCAGTCTATTTAACTATTCTTAGTGGGGTTATTAAGGGTCATACAGTAGTCTGATAGGATGGATATATGATGCAAAGAACAGACAATCACTTTTTCATACATTTCTTATTAATATATACACAAATCTCTCTCTCTCTCTCTCTCTCTCTACATACACTATATTGCCAAAAGTATTTGCTCACCCATCCAAATTATTGGAATCAGGTGTTCCAATCACTTCCATGGCCACAGGTGTATAAATTCAAGCACCTAGGCATGCAGACTGTTTTTACAAACATTTGTGAAAGAATGGGTCGCTCTCAGGAGCTCAGTGAATTCCAGCGTGGAACTGTGATAGGATGCCACCTGTGCAACAAATCCAGTCGTGAAATTTCCTCGCTCCTAAATATTCCACAGTCAACTGTCAGCTGTATTATAAGAAAATGGAAGTGTTTGGGAACGACAGCAACTCAGCCACGAAGTGGTAGGCCACGTAAACTGACGGAGCGGGGTCAGCGGATGCTGACGCGCATAGTGCGAAGAGGTCGCCAACTTTCTGCAGAGTCAATCACTACAGACCTCCAAACTTCATGTGGCCTTCAGATTAGCTCAAGAACAGTGCGCAGAGAGCTTCATGGAATGGGTTTCCATGGTCGAGCAGCTGCATCCAAGCCATACATCACCAAGTGCAATGCAAAGCGTCGGATGCGGTGGTGTAAAGCACGCCGCCACTGGACTCTAGAGCAGTGGAGACGCGTTCTCTGGAGTGACGAATCGCGCTTCTCCATCTGGCAATCTGATGGACGGGTCTGGGTTTGGCGGTTGCCAGGAGAACGGTACTTGTCTGACTGCATTGTGCCAAGTGTAAAGTTTGGTGGAGGGGGGATTATGGTGTGGGGTTGTTTTTCAGGAGCTGGGCTTGGCCCCTTAGTTCCAGTGAAAGGAACTCTGAATGCTTCAGCATCCCAAGACATTTTGGACAATTCCATGCTCCCAACTTTGTGGGAACAGTTTGGAGCTGGCCCCTTCCTCTTCCAACATGACTGTGCACCAGTGCACAAAGCAAGGTCCATAAAGACATGGATGACAGAGTCTGGTGTGGATGAACTTGACTGGCCTGCACAGAGTCCTGACCTCAACCCGATAGAACACCTTTGGGATGAATTAGAGCGGAGACTGAGAGCCAGGCCTTCTCGTCCAACATCAGTGTGCGACCTCACAAATGCGCTTCTGGAAGAATGGTCAAAAATTCCCATAAACACACTCCTAAACCTTGTGGACAGCCTTCCCAGAAGAGTTGAAGCTGTTCTAGCTGCAAAGGGTGGACCGACGTCATATTGAACCCTATGGATTAGGAACGGGATGTCACTTAAGCTCATATGTGAGTCAAGGCAGGTGAGCAAATACTTTTGGCAATATAGTGTATATATATATATATATATATATATTATACTGTACTGCTGTATATCATTCTTTTCTTTAGATGCACAGTATTTATATTTATAAAAACACTGTACATTAACTTTTTTTACTCTGTAACTTTTGCTATTGGTCCACATCTGTGTGACAACTTCTGCTGCTATAACACCATGATTTACCCACTGTGTGTGTGTGTGTGTGTGTATATATATATATATATATATATATATATATATATATATATATTCTTGTTAAGTAGCTGTTAGTAAACCTTAAGGGTGCATTAGCGCCACCACCTTGTAACCGGTGCAAGTGCTTCATCCAGGTTAAAGATCTGTAAACATAACTTTGTGATTTGGATTACATTTTTTTTTTTATTCTTACCTGAAAATTTGATTTGCAATTTCCAAAAATACACAATGACTAATTAAGGGAAACAAATCTAAAAGCTGTAACTGAGCATCTCTCAGCGGCGTCCAAATACTTTGTTGCCTTAGAGTAGAAATGTTGTCTATAATTTACTGCAGGAATTATTTTAACTTTTTCCTTCTACTCACATTTTAAGAATAGACTCAGTAGTTTTGTTTCATTTAAGCTCATTTTCATTCTGGCCTGTTGGTATTTAAACAAAAATAAAAAACATCAAAATAATTAGTTTCATCCAGACAATTAATTTCTCTGTGGTTGGACTCGGTGCTGCCCCAACCTGTTGCTCACCACATACCAAAACAAATTGTTTTTCCAGATGATGCTAAGTTAAATGTGATTCTGTTACCATTAGTGATAAAACTAAGAAAATAAAGTCTAAGGAAGTTTATCGTCCAGAATTGTAAAAAAAAATGTTCCTTTAATAGAGTAGAGCAGTAAAGCTTCTGGCTTTAATATTACTCTGCATTAGTTTTATACTTTAAGTAGTTTTAAAAATGCTACTTTTACACTTTTACTCGAGTAAAAAGCTGAAGTTGATCCTCTAACTTCTATTTAAGTGTTTTTAAACAGCAGGATTTATACTGGAGGAATAAACATTTAATAGTTTGAAAAATCTGATTAATACAACTAAACATTTATCAAAATCATTCATATTACAGATGTTTTTATTTATTTATTACACACCAGAAAACGCTGATTATTTTAGAGCAGAAACATTTTCCTCATTGAGTCTCAGATTTCATTTAAGCCTTTAAAGGAAAAGTCTTAACAGCTTGAAACACATGAAGAAGATCAAAGTATTGGGAAATAATATTTATTTAAAACATAATTATACTATTAATTAAAATTAAATGATAAATTCATTAAATACTATTTAAAGAAATAGGAAATAAAAGGTGACAGTAGTATAGATTGAAGTGTATTTTTAGGGCGCCTCTAGTCTGTTGTGTTTTTTTGGGACCAAAGGTTAAAATATTTAGTAAACTAATTTCTTTTTAAACCTAAAATTAAATCGGAGGTCATTGACACATTTGGAAAATAAGATATTTATCTAAAGTTTAATTATTTGAAAGTTTGTGGAACATTTAAGCCTCTAAACTCTTTATTTTTAAGCAGTGAAAGAAAATTGGTTAAATGATTCTGTTTGTTTCTGATGATAAATTCTTGATTGTTTTTATCTTTTATTTTTTAACCATAAACATATAGAATATCTTTTAATTAAACCCAAATATAAAAACTGCTGCTTCCTAACAATGCATCCAGATTTACAGTGTGGTTTCTCTCCCAGTATCATCTTTACACTGGAAAAACAATCTAGAAATAAGTAAACATTTCTGAAATTAAGTGTATTTACCCTAAATTCTCGTTCCACTGGCAAAATGTTTCACTTTCCTCCTCAATTTAAGAAAAAGGGCACTTATTTTAAGAAAAATTGACTGATGTAGATTCAACTTTTTTGCAGTGTAGGTGTTTTTCCATCATCCTGCCTGAATCGTTCTGCAGCCGAGTGCAAAGATCTTTAACATCAATTTAAACAGTTTCCTCCCGTTTTTAAAAGGTTTCTATAAAAGAATTATTAAACAGCAGGATTTCTGCTTCTACTGGAGTAACAGGAATACTTCTGACCGATCTGGAAAATCCTGACCTTTGATGAAACATCTGATGTTCCATATATGGAAGAGGATTAGGGCCAGTGGGGAAAAAAAAAAAGAAAGTTAACTGATTTTTAAATTTTATTTCAGTTTATTATGGGAAAAAAGTCAGAGTTCTGACTTTTTATCTCAGAGTTCTGACTTTTAATCTGAGTTCTGACTTTTTATCTCAGAGTTCTGACTTTTAATCTCAGAGTTCTGACTTTTAATCTCAGAGTTCTGACTTTTAATCTCAGAGTTCTGACTTTTTAATCTCAGAGTTCTGACTTTTTTATCTCAGAGTTCTTACTTTTAATCTCAGAGTTCTGACTTTTTTATCTCAGAGTTCTGACTTTTTTATCTCAGAGTTCTGACTTTTAATCTCAGAGTTCTGACTTTTAATCTCAGAGTTCTGACTTTTAATCTCAGAGTTCTGACTTTTTTATCTCAGAGTTCTGACTTTTAATCTCAGAGTTCTGACTTTTAATCTCAGAGTTCTGACTTTTAATCTCAGAGTTCTGACTTTTAATCTCAGAGTTCTGACCTTAATCTCAGAGTTCTGACCTTAATCTCAGAGTTCTGACCTTAATCTCAGAGTTCTGACTTTAATCTCAGAGTTCTGACTTTTAATCTCAGAGTTCTGACTTTTAATCTCAGAGTTCTGACTTTAATCTCAGAGTTCTGACTTTTTTATCTCAGAGTTCTGACTTTTAATCTCAGAGTTCTGACTTTTAATCTCAGAGTTCTGACTTTTTTATCTCAGAGTTCAGACTTTTTTATCTCAGAGTTCTGACTTTTAATCTCAGAGTTCTGACCTTAATCTCAGAGTTCTGACTTTAATCTCAGAGTTCTGACTTTTTTATCTCAGAGTTCTGACTTTTTTATCTCAGAGTTCTGACTTTTTTATCTCAGAGTTCTGACTTTTATATCTCAGAGTTCTGACTTTTTTATCTCAGAGTTCAGACTTTTTTAATCTCAGAGTTCTGACTTTTTTTATCTCAGAGTTCTGACTTTTTTTATCTCAGAGTTCTGACTTTAATCTCAGAGTTCTGACCTTAATCTCAGAGTTCTGACTTTAATCTCAGAGTTCTGACTTTAATCTCAGAGTTCTGACTTTAATCTCAGAGTTCTGACTTTAATCTCAGAGTTCTGACTTTTAATCTCAGAGTTCTGACTTTTAATCTCAGAGTTCTGACCTTAATCTCAGAGTTCTGACCTTAATCTCAGAGTTCTGACTTTAATCTCAGAGTTCTGACTTTAATCTCAGAGTTCTGACCTTAATCTCAGAGTTCTGACCTTAATCTCAGAGTTCTGACCTTAATCTGAGTTCTGACTTTAATCTGAGTTCTGACTTTTAATCTGAGTTCTGACTTTTAATCTGAGTTCTGACTTTTAATCTGAGTTCTGACTTTTAATCTGAGTTCTGACTTTTAATCTGAGTTCTGACTTTTAATCTCAGAGTTCTGACTTTTAATCTCAGAGTTCTGACTTTTAATCTCAGAGTTCTGACTTTTAATCTCAGAGTTCTGACTTTTAATCTCAGAGTTCTGACTTTTTAATCTCAGAGTTCTGACTTTTTAATCTCAGAGTTCTGACTTTTTAATCTCAGAGTTCTGACTTTTTAATCTCAGAGTTCTGACTTTTAATCTCAGAGTTCTGACTTTTAATCTCAGAGTTCTGACTTTTAATCTCAGAGTTCTGACTTTTAATCTCAGAGTTCTGACTTTTAATCTCAGAGTTCTGACTTTTAATCTCAGAGTTCTGACTTTTAATCTCAGAGTTCTGACTTTTAATCTCAGAGTTCTGACTTTTAATCTCAGAGTTCTGACTTTTAATCTCAGAGTTCTGACTTTTAATCTCAGAGTTCTGACTTTTAATCTCAGAGTTCTGACTTTTTAATCTCAGAGTTCTGACTTTTCAATCTCAGAGTTCTGACTTTTCAATCTCAGAGTTCTGACTTTTCAATCTCAGAGTTCTGACTTTTCAATCTCAGAGTTCTGACTTTTCAATCTCAGAGTTCTGACTTTTCAATCTCAGAGTTCTGACTTTTCAATCTCAGAGTTCTGACTTTTCAATCTCAGAGTTATGACTTTTCAATCTCAGAGTTCTGACTTTTCAATCTCAGAGTTCTGACTTTTCAATCTCAGAGTTCTGACTTTTCAATCTCAGAGTTCTGACTTTTCAATCTCAGAGTTCTGACTTTTCAATCTCAGAGTTCTGACTTTTCAATCTCAGAGTTCTGACTTTTCAATCTCAGAGTTCTGACTTTTCAATCTCAGAGTTCTGACTTTTCAATCTCAGAGTTCTGACTTTTCAATCTCAGAGTTCTGACTTTTCAATCTCAGAGTTCTGACTTTTCAATCTCAGAGTTCTGACTTTTCAATCTCAGAGTTCTGACTTTTCAATCTCAGAGTTCTGACTTTTCAATCTCAGAGTTCTGACTTTTCAATCTCAGAGTTCTGACTTTTCAATCTCAGAGTTCTGACTTTTCAATCTCAGAGTTCTGACTTTTCAATCTCAGAGTTCTGACTTTTCAATCTCAGAGTTCTGACTTTTCAATCTCAGAGTTCTGACTTTTCAATCTCAGAGTTCTGACTTTTCAATCTCAGAGTTCTGACTTTTCAATCTCAGAGTTCTGACTTTTCAATCTCAGAGTTCTGACTTTTCAATCTCAGAGTTCTGACTTTTCAATCTCAGAGTTCTGACTTTTCAATCTCAGAGTTCTGACTTTTCAATCTCAGAGTTCTGACTTTTAATCTCAGAGTTCTGACTTTTAATCTCAGAGTTCTGACTTTTAATCTCAGAGTTCTGACTTTTAATCTCAGAGTTCTGACTTTTAATCTCAGAGTTCTGACTTTTAATCTCAGAGTTCTGACTTTTAATCTCAGAGTTCTGACTTTTAATCTCAGAGAAAATTCTGAGAAAAAAGTCAGAATTCTGAGATTAAGGTCAGAATTTTGACTTTTTCCCCCATACTATACTGAAATAAAATAAAAAAAAATCAGTTAACTTTTTCTTTTCCAGTGGCCCTAATCCTCTTCCGTACATGTACGAGGCGACAAATCTTCCATTTATTTACGGTTCTTAACTTTGATTTCCAGATGCAGACGCCTCAGACATCTTAGCACGGGACAAAATCTAAATAAGTCATTTTTTTCTTCAAATAAGTGCCATTGTTCTGGAATTGAGGAGATCAAGTCACTTTGCCAACAGAACGAGACAATTTACATTTAAAATAATTAAACAATTGCATCGTCTTATTTCAAGTTAATTTGATCTAATTAGTAAAGATACTCATTCCACTGGCGACCCCGTTTACCTGCTCAAAGTAAGGATAAATATACTTAACTTGAGAATATTTTACTTATTTCTAGATTGTTTTTTCAGTGCAGAGTGGAACGAATCCATGCACTTGGAAAACGATCTAGAAATCAGTAAAAAGTTCTTAAATTAAGTGTATTTACCCTTAATTTAAGCAGGTAGATTAGATAGTTTGCCAATGGAATGAGTAATTTTACTACTAAAATAAGATAATTAGATAATATGCACTTGAAATAAGACAATGCAATTGTTTTTTCTTATTTTAAGAGTAAATTGTCAGCTCCTCAATCCAAGAACAAAAGACTGATCCAGATCTGGATTATTTCCAGTGTGAAGCGTTTCCTGCAGCTCTGACGCCATCTTTGGGCTCAGGGTGAGAATGAAGCATCTGCTGCAGCATCGCAGAGTTAGCTCACATGATCTCCATGACGACCAGCATCTCCTGCTTTAAAGGTTTCTCTCCGCAGTCACATCAGAACAAACATTTTCATTGGTGCAGTTTATGGTTTTACTTAATTAGGGTGAAATTACAAAAAAAAAAAAAGTGAACAGAAGTTTGAGCGACAGGAAGCACCGAACAAACATGCTGTGAATTCTGAGAGAAGAACGGAACAGAAACAGACGTTTTCCCTGGAATCCTGAACGTGTTTATTGTTGGTGGTTAGCGGTGACGGCTGGAGGCGACGCGGCGGCTTTAGCGACCTCCAGTTTCCCACGGGTTCCTCCTCCTGCTGGTGTTCCACAGGCTTAGCTTATTGATCGAACTCTTCGCATCCAGCAGCCTCGGGGGGGGGAATAAAATGATAAAATAATGGAGGAAAATGCATCAGAGCACGCAGCTTCTCCAGGCGCGTTAAATAAAGCCCATTACCATTAGATAACACACACACACACACACAGAGGGGGCCGAGAGGCCAGTCCAAAGCAGGGGTCCGTGGAGTTTCACCCCAAAGGCGCGTCGGGATCCCAGAGCGAACGCTCTCGGTCCGAGTCATCCCGCCTTTTTCTTTTCCAGCTTCCTCCATGTCGTCGGAGGGGTGGGGGGGCTACGCCAAACCCATCTCCTCCAGAACGCTCCGGGGAGACTCGTCCTCCTGCAGACAAAACCAAAGGAGTCCATCTTCAGACATATCGTTCATTACGGCGAAGATTCTACGTCAAATAAAGTTAAAATCAATCCTCTGGACTTTGTTTCCAAGTTTGAAGACGTTTCTCTTCCATCCAGGAAGATTTTTAACTCAAAATGTCAGAAATAGCGTTTAGTTCCAGGTTTTATCCAGCAGCCCAACAAAGAAAACATGCAAATAGAAACGGATGAACGGGTCCACTAAGGCTAATGCTAATATTTGGGTTAGAATTAGTACTTGTGTTCAAATATGCTAACAAAAATATTAGCAAAATATTTAGCGTATTTGCTAATATATCAATTTATAGTAACCCAAATAAAAAAAAAAAAAAAATACTATTTCATGATTATCAAAATTTTCTTTATATTTGATAATATTTTGCACATTTGCTCATGCTAATTAGCGTTAGCTAATGTATAGAAAGCTTTGACTAGCAATAGCGACTGTGCTAACTCAAATATTAGAAAATACACCATCCCAAATATCATCAAAGCATTTTTTATATTTGCTAATATATGGCATGTTTGTAAATTCTCGGTACCGTAAAAATATCTGCGCAAAAATGGAAAACGTTTCATTAGCGTTAGCAAAGGTTGACTTTGGTGTATAGAAGGAGAGTAAAAACTCCTGGAAAGCAAATTTTTTTATACCAGAAAAGTTAAAAATCATCCTCTGAACTTTGGTTCCAAGTTTGAAGACGTTTCTCTTCCATCCAGGAAGATTTTTCAACCCAAAATGTCAGAAATAGCGTTTAGTTCCAGGTTTTACCCAGCAGCCCAACAAAGCCTGGTTTTAGTTTAGAAAACATGCAAATAGAAACGGATGAACGGGTCAACTAATGCTAATGCTAATATTTGGGTTAGAATTAGTACTTGTGTTCAAATATGCTAACAAAAATATTAGCAAAATATTTAGCGTATTTGCTAATATATCAATTTATAGTAACCCAAATAAAAAAAATAAAAATACTATTTCATGATTATCAAAATTTTCTCTATATTTGCTAATATTTAGCACATTTGCTCATGCTAATTAGCGTTAGCTAATGTATAGAAAGCTTTGACTAGCAATAGCGACTGTGCTAACTCAAATATTAGAAAATACACCATCCCAAATATCATCAAAGCATTTTTTATATTTGCTAATATATGGCATGTTTGTAAATTCTCGGTACCGTAAAAATATATGCGCAAAAATGCAAAACCTTTTATTAGCGTTAGCAAAGGTTGACTTCGCTGTATAGAAGGAGAGTAAAAACACCTGCAAAGCAACTTTTTTTTATACCAGAAAAGTTAAAATCAATCCACTGTTCTTTGTTTCCAAGTTTGAAGACGTTTCTCTTCCATCCAGGAAGATTTTTCAATTCCAAATGTCAGAAATAGCGTTTAGTTCCAGGTTTTATCCAGCAGCCCAACAAAGAAAACATGCAAATAGAAACGGATGAACGGGTCCACTAAGGCTAATGCTAATATTTGGGTTAGAATTAGTACTTGTGTTCAAATATGCTAACAAAAATATTAGCAAAATATTTAGCGTATTTGCTAATATATCAATTTATAGTTACCCCAAAAAAAAAAAATACTATTTCACGATTATCCAAATTTTCTTTATATTTGCTAATATTTTGCACATTTGCTCATGCTAATTAGCGTTAGCTAATGTATAGAAAGCTTTGACTAGCAATAGCGACTGTGCTAACTCAAATATTAGAAAATACACCATCCCAAATATCAAAGCATTTTTTTTTTATTTGCTAATATATGGCATGTTTGTAAATTCTCGGTACCGTAAAAATATATGCGCAAAAAAAAAAGACTTCTTTCGCTAAATGTCTCAGCTAACTCAGAGAACTTCCTCGTATGCAGCCATGTTTGTTGTGACTGTGGCTGCTAACCAACCAATGGGGAGAAGTTGAGCCCTTAAGACACGCCCCCTCCTCATTTGCATAATGAGGCAGAAATGCAGACAGAAATATAAATATGACAGGCAGAAATAAACAGCATGGAAGAAAGAAATAGGGCAAAAAAATACAAAGGAAGAAAAAATACAGAAAAAAATATTTCATATATTAATTTATCCTATTTACTCACTATAAAAGTTTTAGCTCCGTCTGTCTCCCCTGCAAGGCGACACATTCCCCTGAGTGAGGCTGTTTGTAGATCAGCAGAGCTTCTTCTCATAACAAACCAGATTCTTTCTCAGGTTTATTCATAACATGTTACTGTTTAACCAAAGTGTCTGTATTTTATTTTAACTCTGACTGCTTTCTATTGTTGTCAGTAATGAGAAACGAACGCTGCTGGATCAGAACAGGACTGATTACCATGCAGTAATATGATGAACTGTTCTCTGTTTGCAAAGATAGAAATAAAAAGACGACTGCGTGAAATCCATCGATCTCTGTTTAACTGGAGTGAATGGTTGAATACTTTTTTCCAACTACAGATGTTAATGGGCAAAAAAATAGATTCAATTAATTCTAATTTTTATGTTGCGGCCGATAAAAAAAAAAAAAAAAACTTTTTATCATAACGGCGTATTTTTGGCTCCCTGGAGTTTCCGTAGCTGCAGTATTTCTCTCAGGTTACAATTTTGCAGCGACGGCGTCACGTGACACTTGGGATCTGGAGGCTTGTCCACCTTCTCCACCAGAGGGCGCCTGAGATCTTCCTCCTGAGGGCATGAGCTTCTCCAACACACCTGTTTCCTGTTTGCTCATCAGGTGACCTACTTAAGGAGGAGGAGGCTGACACTTCCCTGCCAGAGTGTTTGCCAGTAATGGTTAGCAAACCTGAGCCAGCCCGCCTGATCTAGACCCTGATTTTTGTGAACCTGTCTGACCCTGTTTCTCTCTGCCTCACAGATCCTGGCTTGCCTGGAAACCTGAAACTCTGACCAGAATCCTCTCTTATCAGGTATTTATCCCCGCCATCAGTAAACTGCTAATTTCCTGGATCCATTCTAACTGCTCTGTCCTCCTCAGTGGTGTTCCTCCTGTGACCAGACCTCAGAACCCAGAACCCGTGCATCTTTCCCTTTGTAAATACTGTAAAAAATCATAGAACTTTTTCCCTGTCTTAAGAGTGTTTTTCTGCATGTGGGTTAGACGCCTTGAACCCAACATGGACACAACAAACGACATCATCACTATGGAGGAGAGGAATGTTTGCTTTAAAAAAAAAAAAAAAAAAAAGGAATAAAATCTGTTGTTTGGAAATGCAGGACTTAAAGTTCTCTGGCACAGTGGAGGAAAACTATAAGGTTGGGAATTTTTTTTATTAGGGTTTAGTCCTGTTTCTCTGACTGTGACTAACTGGACCTGCTCTCTTCATCCTAAATATTTAGTTTATAAAATATTTTATTTGCAGCTAAATACTCATTTAACATATTAAATATTTAATTTGCAAACTGAATAGTTATTTAACAAAGTAATTTTTTTATAAATCAATGAACGACTGACATAAAGGAAACTTATTTTTCTGTTAAAAAACAATAAATTACCATAAATATTTCATTCTAATTTTTGACTTCCTAACTTTCCAAGTGGTTCAGTCTAACTTGGTCCAGTGATATAAGCGGCCTAAAATGCTTTAGATCTATTGTAGAAATAGAGGAGCCAGAATAAGGGATGCACGATATAATGGGCCCCCTATCGGTATCGGCCTTAAAACTGAATATCGGACATCGGCCACCCCACCGATATTTAACCCGATATTTGATCAGCTTCTGAGTTTCTAAAGTCTAAAAAAAATAAATAAATACTACTTCTTCTTCTTCCTCAAAAACTTCTTTTTTACAGACTTAAAAACTTCTAAAGACGAGGAAAAAATATTGATCCATTAAAATATCCCAATATCTTCATATGCTGATATATTGCCATTTAAAAACACCATATCAATCTCTTTTACTAATGAAATATTGCTGTATGTCATCGTTATGCTACGAAATCCCCCGAAAATTCACCAAATGTTGCCATATTTTTATATGTTGATATATTGACGCGGTATCGATCTATTTTACTAACAAAATCTCACAAGAATTTGCAAAATATCACGAGAGTTTGTAACAGAACGATGAAATTTCACCAGATTTTGAAAGTAAAATAGATCGATACCGCGTTTTTAAAAATCAATTTGATATCAGCATATGAAAATATATTTGAGTTTATTATTTTTCAAAGTGTCAGAAATGGATAACAAAACTGCTATTTTCAATGACTACTTATTTTTGTCCAGCTTTAACATCGGTATCGATATCGGTTATCGGCTACATGAGTTTTAAAATATCGGATATCGGACAAAATCCCAATATTCTGCATCCCTAGCATATCTCCTAATATATGAAACTGTTTCTGTACCCACTGTGTTTCAATCGTTTTGCACAAAAGTAAACCGATAACCAATGCGAGCGGTTTCCATGGCGATTTACCTCCTGCAGCAGGTCGGCCTGTTCGATGGCTTTGAGGACGCTCTTCTTGGACGTGTCCTGAATCTCTCCTCCCATCAGGAACTCGTCTAAAATGAAGTAAGCCTTCTCAAAGTTAAAGATTATATCCAGCTCACACACCTGCAGAAACACGCATCAAGCCTTTGCATCAAGCACCATCATCCAGCTGGTCAGTATTCACAAGCAGAGGCGCTCAGGTTCCATCACTTACGCTGCCAAAGTATTTATCCAGCAGCTCCACGAAGCGGTGGATGACCTCCAGCGTGATCAGCTCGTTGTCCTGCTCCTCGATGGCGCAGCAGAAATATAGACTGGCGTACCTGCATGGGCGGAAACGCAGAGGAGAGGCATCTAAAAGAACGCTGGATGGAGGGATGGATCTGCTGCTGAAGAACTCAGGAATGTTTTTATTCAGCTGCAGAAACCTTTCGTCAATATAGAAAACATTTCTAGGTACTTCTGAGGTGATCGTTCTTTTAATTTCCACATTATCCTGATTACTTTTTAGATGTAAACTTTCATTTTTTCTCTATAGTTCTGCTGCTATAGGCTTAGACTGCTGGAGGACATAGGGACCCCTTTTTCATCATTCTGCTTCATTCTATCTCTATTCTCCCACTCTGCAGAATCTGTTAGTTCAATCTCTAACGTTCTGCTCTCTCTGCTTTTTCTCATAGTAGCTTCATCTGGTCTGTTCCTGTTTGGCTGTGACTCCATCCTGGAGAGAAATATCAGCTGTGCTGCTGCCATCAACACCTTTGTTTCTAGATGTTGGAGCTTGGCCTGTTTTCCAGTGTAGTCCTGTTTCTCTGACTGTGACTAACTGGATGTGCTCTCTTCATCCTCTGACATGGGAGCTGGCTCGGAGCTCGTCTGCCTGGCTGTGTGTTTCCTGGACGGGGCCGCCTGTGGAGCTGGTTGACAGTTGCCTTTTGTATCTATGCTTCTTTTTCTATGTCTGCTTCTGTCTCCTTGAACCCCAGTGGGCCTCAGCAGATGGCCGCTCACACTGAGCCTGGTTCTGCTGGAGGTTTCTTCCTGTTCAAAGGGAGTTTTTCCTCTCCACTGTCGCTACAAGCATGCTTAGTGTGAGGGATTGCTGAAGAGTCAATGAGTCGATGCAATCAGCTGGTTTTCCTTGGATAGAAAACTTTGAATCAATCTGACTGGATGATCTGGTGAACTGGATCTATAAATCTCAGATGACATGATGTGAATTGGAGCTATAGAAATAAACTGAATAGAATTGAAATAAAAAGAAAAGTTTAAAATTAAAAGAGAAAGGAACCAATTTGTGCTCGTTTTCCAAATAACTAGCATACAAACAATTTTTTCTTTACAGCTAAATAATAAAACGCTGCTAGTCACAATATTACAGGAATAAAGTTGTAAATTTATGAGAACAAAAGTCATAATATTATAAGAATGAAACGATAAAATTCCAAAAATAAAGTTGGAACGTTAAGAGAATCAAGTCATAATATTATGAGAATACAGTCGCAAAATTAAAAGAAGAAAATCAGAACATAAGGATAAAGTTGCATATTTACTAGAATCAAGTCATAATATTAGCAGAATAAAGTAGTAAATTTACAAGACAAAACTCACAATATTATAAGAATAAAATTATAAATTACAGGAATGACATCATAAATTTATGAGAATCAAGTAATAACATTATGAGAGTAAAATCATAACATAATCCGAATAAAGTTGGATTTTATGACCAGAAGCATCGTTTTCCCAACATGAGGAATGTGGAGCATCTTGTTAAATTATACTTTAGCATCAATTTATCTAATAAAAGGAAATATTACGTCTTTTAGCATCAAATGATTATCAGTAGCTGCTTTCATCTGCTGCTCCGAGTTTTCTTCCTGAAACAGGTTTCCGTTAGCCTGACGTAGTCCTCCTCAATTCTAGTCAGAATGAGTCTGATGCTGCTCCACAGAGCTGTGATTATGGGGCGTGTTTCGAACGAACCAGGAAAAAAAATGCCTCTGCACTCAATTGGATAGACCTACAACCAATAAGAGCAACGGAGTGCGTGACGTATGTTAAGCGACGCATAGTTGTTGTCCACAAAAACCAAAGCGTGCAGTTGCACGCCTAGAATAAGAAGATGAGCCTTGATCGCGTTTCTCTGGTCCTCTTTTAAAATGTATTTGCTGTCGATATCTTCTAGAACAGACCTAATAGCAGAATCTACTCACCTCAACTCTCCAGCGGCAGCCATTGTTGTTGTCACCCAAGCGCGCTTTGGTCACGTGGTTGATTACGTTACTGTTGATCATCTGTCCATCATCGTATAAAGCCCGCCCTGACAATTTGATTGGATCGCCTGATATTGTGCGAGCATACTCGCGCTACTGTTGAGTAGAGACTGACACGGGAGTGGATTTTCACTCCTGTCCCGTCCCACTCCCACAGAAAAAAATGGTGTCCCATCCCGATCCCGGGCCAGAGTAGAAATCTAAATCCTGTCCCGTCCCACTCCTGGTGAAATTACTCCCGCTCCCATTCAGAATGACTCCCGCTCCTGCACCACTCCCATTCTTGTTGTTTTTGAGCGCAGGTGAAAAACTCAGAGCGGAAGCACTGTTGGTTTTTGGATCGTGTAGTTTTTTTGACTCGCATTATAGTGTAGGCTTCAAGGAAAAAAACTACAAAATGGCGGCGCCAGTACTGGATTTTTTTTCTTTCTATTTTATTTTATGTTTTGGCATCGATCCTAGTTTTCTTTTTTTAGTTACTATTTGTTTGCTCCCGCTCCCGTCTGCTCCCGTTAATGTTTAATCCTGTACCGTCCCAATCACCTGATCGTTACTAATACTGACTCCCATCCCTCGGGAATCCCGTGACCCGTGGGATTCCCAAAAAAATGTCAGTCTCTACTATTGAGCAATGCCAGATCAAACTTCCCGACCTCAAACGTTGTGGGCGGGACTAAGTTCGGAATGGCACCCAGGCTAGGTTTCCGTATGATGACTAAATTATCTTAATTTTATGATTTTATTCTTGAAATATTACATATATTCTCATAATATTACTACTTTATTCTCATAATTTCATGACTTTATAATGTTACACCATTATTATGATAAAGTTCCACCTTTATTCTTGTATTAAAAAGGAGGCCGGAGGAGCTGTTCATTTGAGCGTAGAAATATTGCCGGAAATTAGAAGCTGCTAAAGTGTGAACAGGTTTGTTTTGGGTGCAGTTTAATGTTTATGGTTATTATCAGGTTAGGATATAGAACCGTTATAGATTATGAGTGAAAGCATAGATTTATTTAATCTAGAATGGCACAAAAAAGTAAAATGAGATTCTATAACAAAATCTGCTTACTGAAATGTTCTGTATCGTTAGCAGCCATACATGTGAGCTACGTTAAACCTGAGTGATGACGAGCTGGGCGGCTAAAGGGACGAATGATGGGAGGATTATTAGTTAGGAGCTCTAAAGCAGCTCAGGCAGCAGCTAATTTCACCAAATAACACCCATGATGTCCAGAAATGATGGTTTTGTACCTTTTATAGACGATCTTGAGGTCCCTCCATTCCAGAAAGCTGCACATCTTGGGTTTGCGTGCGAGGACTATCTGCATCAGCTCCCTGACCATCTTCTTCTTGTCTCGTTCCGCCGTGGCCGTGTACCACTTCTGCAGCCGCAGCTTCCCCTGCCGGCTGAACAGCAGCATGAAGCGCATCTACAAACCAACGGATACGTTAGCATTCAAATTCAAATGAGTTGGTTCAGTCTTTGAGCAAAAAAATGGATAGAAAAATGGGTTTTAATCTAGTATTTTGTCTCTATAACTTGCTCTGATTCAACATCTTGGCTCAGATTATTGCAAACAACCAGATCTGTCACCATAATTCAGTTTATTTCTATATCTCTTTTGGTGTTTTGGTGTTTTTTTAAGCGTATGGCGATCTGACCTTAACTTGTTTTATTTTTATAATACATGACTAAAGGGAAACGCGCCCGTTAATGTAGTTTAAAGTCTGTTTTTCGTCCGAACTAAAAGGATAAATGCTAATCTAACGTCTTGTGCAGGCGGCGGGTGTGAAATAATAGACAGCTGCTTAGGAAAGATTTTCAGCAGAACATTTTTAAATCTATAAGTGGGATCTAATGCGACTGGAGCAGGTATGGAAAGGAAAATATGCTGCATATTTTATAAAATAAAAACTGGAAAGATCTCTATTCGTAAATATAAACATTTAAATGTTACCTGAGATGCTTGCCTTAAATAAATAAATCTGTTTTTTTATTCTTAATAAATATTTTTCACTTATTTAAGAGCTCATTCAAAGTTTCTGTGTATGTGTAAATATACACACATATATATATATATATATATATACCGTATTTTCACGACTATAAGGCGCACTTAAACGTCTTTTTTTTTCCTCAAAATGTGCGGTGCGCCTTATGTGTGTTGTAACTGCGACTTTTGAGACCACCTCATTGAGGAGATGATGAAAGAGTGGCTGAATGTAAGGAGACCAGGTGGTTTTTTCCACCCCTCACCATCCGCTGTTAATATGTAACTCCATGCGTGCCCATCTCACAGCTGATGTGAAAAAAAGGTGAATCAAATGAACGCTGTGCTCGCCGTTATCCCGGGGGGTCTGACAAAGGAACTTCAACCGCTCGACATCGGTGTGAAGCGGCCGTTCAAAGTAAGGCTGCGAGCGGCGTGGGAGCGATGGATGACCGACGGAGACCACAGTTTCAGGATAAGTGGAAGTCAGCGTTGGGCAAGTTACGCCACCGTTTGCGGACGGATTGTAGATGCTTGGACTAACGTGTCTGCTGGCTCTGCTGTTCAAGCTTTCACAAAAGCCGGCATTATTTCTGAGGAGCCGCGCTGCACGGAAAGTGACTGACAGCGAAGAAGGGGAAACTGGCATGTCTGATTTAGCGCAGCTGTTTAATTCAGAAACAGAGGATGATGACTTTGATGGGTTTGATTAATACTTTGTAATAAATACTTGAATAAAGCACAATCATACTCAGGTTTGCTCCTGCTCTATTTTTCTACCTGAAAACTTAACTCAACAGCAGCCTCTGGGCGGGTCTCCTCCTCTTCACCGCGGTGGCTGGCAGGTGTTTTTTCATCTAAATAATCTAAATCTTGCAGCTATATTTGCTGTGATCAGTGGGAATAAAGTAGTTTTAATATGTTTTTAAGTGAGAAAGTCCACCTGAAAACTTAATAATTGCAGTCAGTTCATTCAGATTATCTATTTCTGTCGGAGGCGCTCAGACCCCCACATACCAGCGGTGCGCTGACAGCAGAAATCCTTTCATTCACCGCGGCTGCTGGCAGGTGTTTTTCATCTAAATAATTTAAACTGCAGGCACCAGGATGCCGGTAATAAAAGCGAACATATTCCGTCGGCAGGTTTCAGGATTTTAAGTTAATTTAGGAGTGATCACAGCGCTGTGTCATCTGCGATGTGTCTGTCTCACGGCCAGCTCCCAGGTTTGATTAATACTTTGTAATAAATACATGAATAAAGCACAGTCATACTCAGTTTTGCCCCCGCTGTATTTTTAAATACGCAGTAGAGGTATTTAAAGGTAGTAGAGGACATGTACCTGTATATAAAAAACGCGCCTTTTAGTACGGTGCGCCTTATGGTCGGGAAAATACGGTATATATTTATATTAGGGCTGCAACTAACGATTATTTTAAAAATCGATGAATCAGACGATTATTTTTTCGATTAATCGATGAATCGGACAAAAAATATTCTTTATATTAACCTCTTTATTGAAAAATAAACATTTTAGACAGAACAAACAAGCACACAAGTACAGGTTGCTCATTAACTGTTCTGGTGCAATATGAAAAATAAATGTTTGTGTTAAAACTACGCAAACTTACATGAGAAATGTAGCTGTACATCCACAAAATATAGGGTACTTTGTTTCATAAAGCGCAAAAAAAGACATTTTTGTTTTGTTCAAACAATAGGCCCCCCCATTTTAACAAATGAGGTTTTTTAGACTAGAAGAGTTCTGCCTTTTAAGACAGGAAAGTATAGCAGTTAAAGTTGCTACTTGAGAAAATACTTAACCATAGAGATAAAAATAGCCCTGTGATTCAAATTATAAATTGTATTTGGAATAAAAATGAGAGAACTAGGGGTGCTAAAAAACACATCCTCCAAAGACAGATATTTACATGGGAATGTGGCAGATAATTAATTGACATTAGGGCTGCAACTAACGATTATTTTAAAAATCGATGAATCGGACGATTATTTTTTCGATTAATCAATGAATCGGACAAAAAAAATTTTTTATATTAACCTCTTTATTCCAAAATAAACATTATAGACAGAACAAACAAGCACACAAGTACAGGTTGCTCATTAACTGTACTGGTGCTATATGAAAAATAAATGTTTGTGTTAAAACTACGCAAACTTACATGAGAAATGAAGCTGTACATCCACAAAATATAGGCTACTTTGTTTCATAAAGCGCAAAAAAAGACATTTTTGTTTTTAAAAGCCCCTAAGGGGTTCAAACAATAGGCCCCCCCATTTCAACAAATGAGGTTTTTTAGACTAGAAGAGTTCTGCCTTTTAAGACAGGAAAGTATAGCAGTTAAAGTTGCTACTTGAGAAAATACTGAACCATAGAGATAAAAATAGCCCTGGGATTCAAATTATAAATTGTATTTGGAATAAAAATGAGAGAACTAGGGGTGTTAAAAAAACACATCCTCCAAAGACAGATATTTACATGGGAATGTGGCAGATAATTAATTGACATATTACTGATCTTGCTGGATTTTATTCTGCTTTACTTCCATAAATTGCAGGATCTTCTTTACTTTATCTTTGCCAGAAGATTTAAACTTTAAAAGCCTTGCCTTCATAATTTGCAAGTTAATTTATTTATAAAGAAAATATAAACGCTGCTTAAGCTAATTAAATTAAATTAAAGGTAAAATAAGTAGCCAACCTTATCACTGTCTGTAACCTACTAACACGGTAAGGAAAGCATCAGATGAGCTACCTGAGAAACTAACGTTACGTTTCCCCACTTTAAAACCAAACAAACATGGCCGCCCACCCTGCTGATCAGCTCTCTTCACTGCCATCGAGGCTCCAACGTGTTTTCTTTTCAGGTGCTGCATCATAACAGTGGTGCTTCCGTGCCATGTTCATTTATTTTTACAAAAGTTGCATGTTACGACTTTTTTCACTTTACAAAGCGCAGGCTATTTTAATTATTGTGATCGATTTGCGCCGTCAATCCCGGCGCATGCGCGCTTCATTTGCAGTCTGGATGCTGAGGCTCTGACTGCAGCGCTGAGAGGGACTCCTGTGGGAGAACGGGGTTGGGATGGGGGAGGCGCCCCACGGCAGGCAAAAGCCGCCAGTGACACCCTAAAAAGTCGCCAGATTTGTCGCTAGTCGCTTTTTTGAAAAATAGTCGCTGGAGGGGTCTGAAAAGTCGCTGAGTTGGCAACACTGCAACTTCGGCGCTGACACGCTCCGCCATATTTTTTTTTTCTTCCCCGGGATGACGGCGGCGGCGGATGACGCATTAATCGCGCGACACAACTAATCGATGATTAAATTCGTTGCCAACGCTTTTAAAAGTCGATTTTTATCGATTTTATCGATTCGTTGTTGCAGCCCTAATTTATATATATATATTTATTTATTTATTTACGCTACCCTTGAAAAACCGATCCATGCCGAGACCGGTCCGAGCTCGGATCAGTTAACCAGGCCTAGCTCGGTTCTGACGACCGTTTACGCATCACGCTATCTCGGTTCCTCGCCTCCTAGTGACGATCTGCGGTATTACTGCCAGTATAGAAGGAGGAAATCAAGCAGTTGGTGGCGGTAATGCAGCAAAAGTTGTTTGCCAACCGCCATAAAACACAAGAAGACGAAGGAGGGAATCAAGCAAATCAAAATGGCGGCGCCCGTCACATTCAGAAAGTTATGCTTGATTATTGTTGCTGTACTTCGGTGTTATTATTTAAAATGTTGCGTGGAGAAAATTTCGATTTTTGTTTATAGTTGAAGAAGAAGTTGTTCTTCTTCTTCTGTTTCCGGAGGGGCATTACCGCCAACTAGTGGAATGGAGTGTGAATTGCGATGTGCAGCCAGACGGAGATGACGCGTTCTGCTCATGCGCTCTTGTTATCAGAGAACCGAGCCAGGGAAAAACCGAGCCGAGCCCACCTCTGGAACTGGTCTGCAGTTAGCTCGGTCCGGTTGTGTCTAGCTCGGTCCGGTTGTGTCTAGCTCGGTCCGGTTGTGTCTAGCTCGGTCCGGTTGCGTCTAGCTCGGTCCGGTTGCGTCTAGCTCGGTCCGGTTCAGTTTGCTTTCCATTTACACACGATAAGTTACCTCAGTTACTGAGCTCGGACCGGTCTCTGCACGGTTTTTCAAGGGTACTTTAAATGGGGTATTGTATATATATATATATATATATATACACTATATTGCCAAAAGTATTTGCTCACCCATCCAAATTATTGGAATCAGGTGTTCCAATCACTTCCATGGCCACAGGTGTATAAATTCAAGCACCTAGGCATGCAGACTGTTTTTACAAACATTTGTGAAAGAATGGGTCGCTCTCAGGAGCTCAGTGAATTCCAGCGTGGAACTGTGATAGGATGCCACCTGTGCAACAAATCCAGTCGTGAAATTTCCTCGCTCCTAAATATTCCACAGTCAACTGTCAGCTGTATTATAAGAAAATGGAAGTGTTTGGGAACGACAGCAACTCAGCCACGAAGTGGTAGGCCACGTAAACTGACGGAGCGGGGTCAGCGGATGCTGACGCGCATAGTGCGAAGAGGTCGCCAACTTTCTGCAGAGTCAATCACTACAGACCTCCAAACTTCATGTGGCCTTCAGATTAGCTCAAGAACAGTGCGCAGAGAGCTTCATGGAATGGGTTTCCATGGTCGAGCAGCTGCATCCAAGCCATACATCACCAAGTGCAATGCAAAGCGTCGGATGCGGTGGTGTAAAGCACGCCGCCACTGGACTCTAGAGCAGTGGAGACGCGTTCTCTGGAGTGACGAATCGCGCTTCTCCATCTGGCAATCTGATGGACGGGTCTGGGTTTGGCGGTTGCCAGGAGAACGGTACTTGTCTGACTGCATTGTGCCAAGTGTAAAGTTTGGTGGAGGGGGGATTATGGTGTGGGGTTGTTTTTCAGGAGCTGGGCTTGGCCCCTTAGTTCCAGTGAAAGGAACTCTGAATGCTTCAGCATACCAAGACATTTTGGACAATTCCATGCTCCCAACTTTGTGGGAACAGTTTGGAGCTGGCCCCTTCCTCTTCCAACATGACTGTGCACCAGTGCACAAAGCAAGGTCCATAAAGACATGGATGACAGAGTCTGGTGTGGATGAACTTGACTGGCCTGCACAGAGTCCTGACCTCAACCCGATAGAACACCTTTGGGATGAATTAGAGCGGAGACTGAGAGCCAGGCCTTCTCGTCCAACATCAGTGTGCGACCTCACAAATGCGCTTCTGGAAGAATGGTCAAAAATTCCCATAAACACACTCCTAAACCTTGTGGACAGCCTTCCCAGAAGAGTTGAAGCTGTTCTAGCTGCAAAGGGTGGACCGACGTCATATTGAACCCTATGGATTAGGAACGGGATGTCACTTAAGCTCATATGTGAGTCAAGGCAGGTGAGCAAATACTTTTGGCAATATAGTGTATATATATATATATATATTTTAGGCAACGAATTTAATCATCGATTAGTTGTGTCGCGCGATTAATGCTGCATCCGCCGTCGCCGTCATCCGGGGGAAGAAAAAAGAAATATGGCGGAGCGAGTCAGCGCCGCAGTTGCAGTGTTGCCAACTCAGCGACTTTTCAGACCCGTCCAGCGACTATTTTTCAAAAAAGCGACTAGCGACAAATCTGGCGACTTTTTACGGTGTCACTGGCGGCTTTTGCCTGCCGTGGGGCGCCTCCCCCATCCCAACCCCGTTCTCCCACAGGAGTCCCTCTCAGCGCTGCAGTCAGAGCCTCAGCATCCAGACTGCAAACGAAGCGCGCATGCGCCGGGATTGACGGCGCAAATCGATCATGGCACGGAAGCACCATGTTTGTTTGGTTTTAAAGTGGGGAAACGTAACGTTAGTTTCTCAGGTAGCTCATCTGATGCTTTCCTTACCGTGTTAGTAGGTTACAGACAGTGATAAGGTTGGCTACTTATTTTACTTTTAATTTCATTTGAATTAGCTTAAGCAGTGTTTATATTTACTTTATAAATAAATTAACTTGCAAATTATGAGGGCAAGACTTTTAAAGTTTAAATCTTCTGGCAAAGATAAAGTAAAGAAGATCCTGCAATTTATGGAAGTAAAGCAGAATAAAATCCAGCAAGATCAGTAATATGTCAATTAATTATCTGCCACATTCCCATGTAAATATCTGTCTTTGGAGGATGTGTTTTTTAGCACCCCTAGTTCTCTCATTTTTATTCCAAATACAATTTATAATTTGAATCACAGAGCTATTTTTATCTCTATGGTTCAGTATTTTCTCAAGTAGCAACTTTAACTGCTATACTTTCCTGTCTTAAAAGGCAGAACTCTTCTAGTCTAAAAAACTCATTTGTTGAAATGGGGGGGCCTATTGTTTGAACCCCTTAGGGGCTTTTAAAAACAAAAATGTCTTTTTTTGCGCTTTATGAAACAAAGTATCCTATATTTTGTGGATGTACAGCTACATTTCTCATGTCAGTTTGCGTAGTTTTAACACAAACATTTATTTTTCATATTGCACCAGTCAGTTAATGAGCAACCTGTACTTGTGTGCTTGTTCGTTCTGTCTAAAATGTTTATTTTGGAATAAAGAGGTTTAATATCAAAAATATTTTTTGTCCGATTCATCGATTAATCGAAAAAATAATCGGCTGATTCATCGATTTTTAAAATAATCATTAGTTGCAGCCCTAGTGACAATAGTTGAAGAAACTTTTGGCTCTAAATGGTATTGGTGCCCTATTGGTTGGTACTCACTGATACCGATACCACCATTTTAGGGCAGTATTGGGGCCCCGTCCGGTACTGGTATCATTATCGGTGCAACACTAATGTTAACCATCTCCCGGGGCTAGTAGTTTTTATTGTCAGTAGAGTACAAATTTCAATTAATTTGCCCGCCAGGCAAGTGCAACGATCACAAAAAAAAGTTAGCACTCAAAATTACTTTAAAATCAACAACATTTGATGAAAACAACCCAGAAGTGTTGCCGGCAGCATTTTTGTTGTTTTGTACATATTCTCGCGTGATTTGAAAAAAGCACGTGATTTGAAAAAGCCGCGGGATTTACCGCCAGATGGCGTGATTTTTGTGCGGGAATTGGCGCGAATCAAACAGTTTTTTTTCTACTTGCCCGGCTAAAAAACAACAACAAGGCAAAACAATGTAAGTATAGTAACACACCCTCCACCCACTTAGCATCGGAGATCGTCTTTACCCTCCACCCATCCTCATCCATTCACTAAACAGCCACTTTTATCCTTCACCCTCCCTCCAGCTCACCCACATTTCTGATATTATATAGCATAATTTGAACAAATTTTATGCACAAAAAAATGTATCCCCTACTAAGGCATCATAGCATTGAAATTAATACATTTAATTGAACATTATTATTTTAATTTGGTCATATTAATTCATTTCTAGGTGCCACTTAAAGGTGCCAGCAGCTTTGTCTGTATTATTGCCCATATTTAGACTTTTTTCCTTATAAAGTTCAATAATCCAAACAGTCTGAAACATGTAAGAAGTGGTTTGCTTCTGTTTGCGTTCTCTCCTTCCCATCCAGGCCGACCCTCACCGGGTCATCAGTCTGGATTACTGAGGAGAAGGAAATACACCTGCAGTAGCAAAACACCTACAACCCCTTTAAGATTTTATCTGGATAAATGAACATGTTTGGCAACAAGACCTAAATTTGGGATATGACTGTGTAAAATAAATATGTTTAATGATTCTCTAGAAAAGTCACATTATATTAATAGTATTATCTGAATTAAAAAAAAAACATTTTAAAAATAAACATGTTTCATTGATATATATACACAAAAATTTATATTAGGAACTATATTTATCAAACATTATAATGGGCAAGTAAAAATTGTTTCTGGGCAAATGAAATGTGAAAGTCACTTGCCCAAAGGGTAAGAATGGGGGGGCCTGCACAGCTGACCTGCTCAGGGGTCACATCAATAAAAATAATAAACATGTGACCAGTCACGTGGTCATAATGGGAAAAAATATAAACAAAGAAACTTCTGTTTACTGAAAAAACACCCAGACTTTCTAAAGCAAAGTTTAATTTATCTTTTAACTCTATTTAGTCCAGAATTAATCAGTTCAAAGATTATAATCTGAGATTTTCATTAGTTTCCATGTTTTCTCATAGAAATATGATATTTTTAATAGTTTCAGGGTAAAATTTAACCCGGTGCAGCAGCAGCTAAAGGATTATTAATAAATATGTAGAATAAATCTGCGCGTTAAACGGATGCAGGATAAATTCCAGAAACTTCTGTGGAATAAATGTGATTATTTCTGCCTCCTGGACTCCAAACATTCAGATCCTGGACCAATACTGACCCGAGCGATGCTAACTAGCGATGCTAAGCTAACAGCGGGGCCGTCTGACGCCAGGAGGCCTGTTAGCTGAGCAGACAGGTAACCGTAGCGCAGGTGCACACTTCCTGGAAGCGAACACCTTCCTAGCATTAGCATGTTAGCTTCTTCCTCATTCAACCAGGTGAGAGGCACAAACTTACCATTATGCGGGGATTTTCAAGCTTCTCTCGAACGTCACAGCCTTTGAATTCCGGGTGTGATGTACCGTTTGGCTAAAGTTGATAATCCATTACTGTCCGCTTATTTCGACATTAAAGCAAATATTCCTCTGCAGTGAAACACAAACTGAGCGAGGCTGCCTCCATTGAGCATGCGCACTTCAGCCCTTCACTCACGTCAGCACGGTAGTGGACCAATAGAAATGTACACGTTGGGTTTAAGGAGTATGGCAGGCCATTTTGACATTTATTAGGAGCCATTTGTTGATCTCTAAAATAAGATTCTTCCTGGTCAAAACTACATTCCTGCTAGTCAGAAATGTACATATAGATATTCTAAATGACAGTTTAAATAGCAAAAAATACATTTTTTTGCTGCCAAAAATATAATTGTTCTAGTAAAAATAAACTTTAAAATACCTACAAATCTTTACAAATTTTAAGTGGCCTTTTTTGACATTTATTAGCTTGACTGAATGTATATTTCAGATGTCTCAAATGCATTTCTTCCCAGTACAAATGAACTTTTCACATTATCTAAAATAACATTCTTCCTATCTAAAAATGAATTCTGACGAGGATTAAATTAATTTCAGATCTCCATAATAGAGTTACTGCTACTCATAATTACTATTTCAGATATCAAAAATCAAGATAACATTACAGATATACAGAAATCAAATTATTGACATCTAAAAAATATTTCTACCAGTAGAAATATAATTACAGATATCAACTATTGATACATGACTAGTTAAAATGGAATTTCAGATATCTAAATTTTAATAATTCCTATCCAAAATACAGTTTTAGATACTTAAAAATATATTTTGACTAACATTCAAAAAAGAAATGGGGCAGAATTATATTTCAGATATCCGAAATGTTTATTTTTGGTAAGATATCTGAAATACAAACAAATATATGTTAAATTGGCCACTTAAAATTAGTAAAGATTTGTAGATATCTGAAATATAGTTACTACTTATAGTTAATACTTAAAATTTGATTTCTAACGGTAGGGTTAGGGTTAGGGTTCTAACTATACCTAAAAGACAATTCTTATGAGGAACATTGTAATTGTGACTAGGTAGAATGCTTTAGTGTGATCTATAATAGAAATGTGACTAGTCAGTTGCTTATTTTATGTTAAATCGGAGCCTCGTTATTCTTTTGAAAGTATCTAAAATCACATTTTAAACAGGCATTATTGAAAATTTAGATATCCAGAAATAAATGCCAGATATGAATGGGAAATTTGTACTAGTAAAAATTACATTTTAGATATCTGAAATGCTCATTTTGATTATAAATAAATGCATTTAAAACATCTGGATTACATGTTCAGTCAAGCTAATAAATGCCAAAATAGTCTGCCATATTTTTCACTTCCGTTGACGTCTCATTGGACGCTGGCCGACGTGCCTAGGGGGCGGCCATCTTGGATCGGACCATAGTTCACACAGCCGCTGTCAAAATGAACAGGAGGCGCCTGAGATCCAGTTTCAATCAATGAAAAACGAGTCAGAGTTAATATTACAATAATATCTTACACGTCACAACCCCTTAAGAGTACAAAACAAATTCTAAAATTACCTTTCAGTTAGATTACACACATTTAGTCAGATTAAAAACTATATAAACTGAACTCAAACTGGATGGGATATATGCAAAGTTATATATTTTGAAATGAAATATTAATCAAACACAAAGTTTCTACTTATATAAGATTCTGTTTTACAAATATTATATATCTATATAGTATATTATTGTTATTATTCAGTATTTTTAAGGATTGCTCGTTGATGATGAGCATTATGATCTATAGTGGAGCATTTGTTGTAATGTGATTTACAAAAGAGAATAAAGTTATTATTTAGGTTTTTTATGGATTTTATTTTAATTTTTATTTATTTTTGTCATTGTCAAGACTTTTTTGTCAAATCGTAGTGAATGGTAAATTCATGTTGTGTCTAATTAAATGCTTTTCTTCTTATGTTTGTTTAAACTTCTTCCAAAACAATGTAATATACTATATAAATATATAATATTAGTTAAACATAAACTTATAATATATTGATATAAAACTTGAGTTCAGTTTAATCGTTTTTAATCTGAATAAATCTGTGTAATCTAATGTAAAGGTCATTTTAAAATGTGTTTTGGTCTTTTAAAGGGTTGTGACATGTAAGAGATTATTGTAAAATTAGACAGCAGCTTTCTGAACGATGGTCTGATCCAAAATGGCCGCCCTCTATGCACCTCGGCATCCAATGACGTATATAATGTCTATGATTTCTGCGATACGTCAGGATGTCCGCCATATTGGAAGAAGCAGATCTTCCATCGTTCATTCTGGTACGGCTTTAATCATACTACACTATTCTTCTAGACTCTGAATAATATTTTTTGAGTATTTAATGTTTTTTTCTCTCTTCTTCAAGTTATTTAACATAATTTTTATTCCTTCTGCTCCTAGTTTTTCATTTAAAATGTTTTGTAATGAACATAATTTTCGAAAAAATTACAAAGGCATTAAGAAACATTAAGAAATCTTTAATTAAAACATTGCAAAAATATAAACGTTTGTAACAACACACACATATTACACAATTAAGTTTGCAGGACATTTAAATATAAAAAAAAAAACATTAATTATTTGGCACAAATGCAGAGAGAAGCAATTCTGTCTTTGGAAACCTGTCAGCGTTGCTTCAAATTCTTCCCTGTTTTATCAACCCGAACATTTGTGGAGTAAAAAATGTTGAGGTCTGTCTGTTCTTAGCCTCACAGGCTCTAAACGAAGATCTTGAGAAATAAGAATGAGTCACAGAGCCTCTTTCATGGCATGAAGGGGAGGACTGCTGTTATTAGGAGATCCATCTGACCAGTGAAAGATAGATTTACCTAACAGGGAACGGCTTTAAAGAACAAAAGTTGTTTTTCCTCCAAATGTGTGAGAAAGTTCTTTATATGCAGGGGTGGGTTGGTTCCCCTGGGGGAATTGTGTGTATTGGTAATAAATGTATGTTCTGAGTTTGCCTCAGTCAGAGCTCTATCTCTCTGTCTGATGGCGTTTAATAAATGCAAACCTTATTTCTTACAAGAAATGCCTCTGCCTCAGCTCCCTAACTTCACACATTTAAAACAATAAATAAATAGCCAAGATATACATTTCTTCTATATGAAGTCCAAGCACTCCCAGTAATTTTCTTCAGTCACTATAAATAAGGGCGTCCTTGAATAACGACAACCATCGCTGAAACACGTAGAGTGTCGGCTTCGTGGTCGTCGGGAGGACGTAGAAGCAGTAGTAGTCACACGCTGTGGGGTTGATGATGGCGGTCGGTCTGTGAGGCGTTGTTATTCAGGATGGTTGAACTGACCCATGAAGAGAAGAGCACCTGAAAACAGAGAAGGCGCCAATGAGAAGCTGCTCACTCCGCTGCTGGTGTTTGACTCAATCAGAATAAGTAGGAATGTTACCAGTGTGCTTGTGCTGAATGAGGAAGAGGAACGGTCGGTCCAGGGTGATCTCCTGGACAGCCATGCGGGAGAACATGACAGCAACTGGAAGAGACAGGAACGTCATCAGATACATTTTACAACTTTAAATCCCACAAAAAACAGATGCAATTTTAAACAACAAATAGACTAGCAGACGCGGAGCTACTTCTTCTTTTTAACTCTCTACTGGTAAATGGAGGTAAACCAAACCTCTAAATAATAACACAATGAATGCAACAGATAGATCAGTTACTCTGGATCTGAGTCGCCTTTTCACCACAATACTATTTGCTTTCCCTTGAGCAGCGGCGCCACCAGGGGGTGGTCACCTCACTGGCCACCCCATTGGCCACCCCATTGGCCACCCCACTGGCCACCCCACTGACCACCCCATTGGCCACCCCATTGGCCACCCCACTGGCCACCCCTCTGACCACCCCACTGGCCACCCTATTGCCCACCCCACTGACCACCCCACTGACCACCCCATTGGCCACCCCTCTGACCACCCCACTGGCCACCCTATTGGCCACCCCACTGACCACCCCACTGACCACCCCATTGGCCACCCCACTGACCACCCCACTGGCCACCCTATTGGCCACCCCACTGACCACCCCACTGACCACCCCATTGGCCACCCCACTGGCCACCCCACTGACCACCCCATTGGCCACCCCATTGGCCACCCCTCTGACCACCCCATTGGCCACCCCACTGGCCACCCCACTGACCACCCCATTGGCCACCCCATTGGCCACCCCACTGGCCACCCCACTGACCACCCCACTGGCCACCCTATTGGCCACCCCACTGACCACCCCACTGACCACCCCATTGGCCACCCCTCTGACCACCCCACTGGCCACCCTATTGGCCACCCCACTGACCACCCCACTGACCACCCCATTGGCCACCCCATTGGCCACCCCTCTGACCACCCCACTGACCACCCCATTGGCCACCCCTCTGACCACCCCACTGGCCACCCTATTGGCCACCCCACTGACCACCCCACTGACCACCCCATTGGCCACCCCACTGACCACCCCACTGGCCACCCTATTGGCCACCCCTCTGACCACCCCACTGGCCACCCTATTGGCCACCCCACTGACCACCCCACTGACCACCCCATTGGCCACCCCACTGACCACCCCATTGGCCACCCTATTGGCCACCCCACTGACCACCCCACTGACCACCCCATTGGCCACCCCACTGGCCACCCCACTGACCACCCCATTGGCCACCCCATTGGCCACCCCACTGACCACCCCACTGGCCACCCTATTGGCCACCCCACTGACCACCCCACTGACCACCCCATTGGCCACCCCATTGGCCACCCCACTGACCACCCCACTGACCACCCCACTGACCACCCCATTGGCCACCCCTCTGACCACCCCATTGGCCACCCCACTGACCACCCCATTGGCCACCCTATTGGCCACCCCACTGACCACCCCATTGGCCACCCCACTGACCACCCCATTGGCCACCCCACTGACCACCCCACTGACCACCCCATTGGCCACCCTATTGGCCACCCCATTGGCCACCCTATTGGCCACCCCACTGACCACCCCACTGACCACCCCATTGGCCACCCCACTGACCACCCCATTGGCCACCCCACTGACCACCCCACTGACCACCCCACTGACCACCCCATTGACCACCCCATTGGCCACCCCATTGGCCACCCCATTGGCCACCCCACTGACCACCCCACTGACCACCCCATTGGCCACCCCATTGGCCACCCCACTGACCACCCCACTGACCACCCCACTGACCACCCCATTGGCCACCCCATTGGCCACCCCATTGACCACCCCACTGACCACCCCACTGGCCACCCCACTGACCACCCCACTGACCACCCCATTGGCCACCCCATTGGCCACCCCACTGACCACCCCACTGACCACCCCACTGACCACCCCATTGGCCACCCCTCTGACCACCCCATTGGCCACCCCACTGACCACCCCATTGGCCACCCTATTGGCCACCCCACTGACCACCCCACTGACCACCCCATTGGCCACCCCACTGACCACCCCATTGGCCACCCTATTGGCCACCCCACTGACCACCCCACTGTCCACCCCATTGGCCACCCCACTGGCCACCCCACTGACCACCCCATTGGCCACCCTATTGGCCACCCCACTGACCACCCCACTGACCACCCCATTGGCCACCCCACTGGCCACCCCACTGACCACCCCATTGGCCACCCCATTGGCCACCCCATTGGCCACCCCACTGACCACCCCACTGACCACCCCATTGACCACCCCATTGGCCACCCCATTGGCCACCCCATTGGCCACCCCACTGGCCACCCCACTGACCACCCCATTGGCCACCCCTCTGACCACCCCAATGGCCACCCCATTGGCCACCCCATTGGCCACCCCACTGACCACCCCACTGGCCCCCCTATGGAACATGTCTGGAGGCGCCACTGCCCTTGAGTAAAGCTGCTCCACCCTCCTCTGACTCCATATGTGTCATAGATAATTACGTCCCTGTTTTCTTATTATTCAGACTGACAGCGTTTAAAGGGAGGAATTTCCTGCCGTAGAAAAGGTCTCTGTTTCCACAGACTGGGCTGGGAAGGTGACTCACAGCCTCAGATGTGTGAACGTCTTTTCTAACAGCTCAGCTAGAAGTAGCAGCTGGGTGAGGAAGTCTGGAAGAGGGGCCTACCTGTTGCTGAGGCTCCCTCGGTGCCGCGCTCGTTCACCTCCATCTTCACCTTCTGCAGAACCTTGGATACACACAGCCTCTCGTCGGCTGGCGGGCAGAGACACAAACGGATTAGTTTCAGAGACATAGACAGGTATGGGGCATTGCAGGCTAACAAAGCAGCCAAACGACCCCCATTCCAAAGGGGGGGACCCGTTCATCCGTTTCTATCTGCATGTTTTCTAAACTAAAACCAGGCTTTGTTGGGCTGCTGGATAAAACCTGGAACTAAACGCTATTTCTGACAAAAAGTAGGAATTAAATTAGATTTTTTGGACAAGACTAAAGGGATACATTCCCGTTGAGGTAGCTTACAATGTATTCAGAGAAGGTCTACAGCCATCTACAAATCGCTTCCCGTTCAAATCCAAGACCTAAGACATTAGGTCTTGGATGCAGCGGTTTGGTGGAGCAGAAGTAATGTGAAGAAAGATGCCTGCTAATAACTTGGCTTGTCCTTGGTTGACGCATAAAAAAGTGCAATAGTTAAACCTGCACTAAAAGCATGCAACAAGCTGCAGACAAGCTAATACTTCAAACTCACAGGTTATCCGTGTGAAGTCAGATGTAGCCAAGTTGAAAATCTCTCCGAGTCCCATTTTCAGCAGAGTGCCCTTCAAATCCACCTCAGAGTTCAGAGAAAACCTGGAAAAGCAGATCAGAAATGCTCCAGTTTGCTGTGATTTTCCAGCAGGCGCTGACCGGGCAGCCGTTCCTCCTCACCTCGGCATGGCCAGCTGCCTCCTGACGTTCCTCAGCTCCGACCTCCACTGCCGAACCCTCTGGCTGCTCAGGTCGGCGCTCAGGGCGCTCAGCGGGACGTCGGGCTCAAAGGGCGACACCAGGAGCATGCTCAGCGAGTCGCCCTCATACGGGACCTCTATCACGTCGTAATCCACGCCATCCACTGTCACAAACTCGCCTGTTGAAGTCAAAGAAGGAAAATAACGGGGTGAGAAGGACGTAGACGGTTTCTATGCAGAGTTTGGGCCGCCGGCGCCGCGTACCGTAGTTGAAGTTGTTGGTGAGCCTCATCATGAGAACAGGAACTGAACTCCCATTGGCGCAGTGGAACATCCTCTCCTGCGTCAGTTTGGGATCGAAGGGAACTTTCCACAGACGCTGGAAGTGCAGCGCGTTGAGGAAGACCAGGCGGGTCTCAT
>NW_024037856.1:160000-203888 GCF_016077235.1 Cyprinodon tularosa | reverse complement strand
CGATCCCGACCTGCACCTCCGATCCCGACCTACACCGCCAATCCCGACCTACACCTCCAATACCGACCTACACCGCCGATCCCGACCTACACCTCCAATCCCGACCTACACCTCCGATCCCGACCTGCACCTCCGATCCCGACCTACACCTCCGATCCCGACCTGCACCTCCGATCCCGACCTACACCTCCAATCCCGACCTACACCTCCAATACCGACCTACACCGCTGATCCCGACCTACACCTCCAATCCCGACCTACACCTCCGATCCCGACCTGCACCTCCGATCCCCACCTACACCTCCGATCCCGACCTGCACCTCCGATCCCGACCTACACCTCCAATCCCGACCTACACCTCCAATACCGACCTACACCGCCGATCCCGACCTACACCTCCAATCCCGACCTACACCGCCAATCCCGACCTACACCTCCGATCCCGACCTACACCTCCGATCCCGACCTACACCTCCAATACCGACCTACACCTCCAATCCCGACCTACACCTCCAATACCGACCTACACCGCCAATACCGACCTACACCTCCAATCCCGACCTACACCGCCAATCCCGACCTACACCTCCAATCCCGACCTACACCTCCGATCCCGACCTACACCTCCGATCCAAACCAGCGCTGCCCCACAGAAAATATGCTGCCTCCTTATTTGAATAAAATAACATGAAATAAAAGGAGCTTCAAAGCAAAACCACTAGTGCTGTCAAAATTATCGCGTTATTAACGCGTTAACGCGAGGCCATTTTAACGGCGATAATTTTTTTAACGTGAGATTAACGCTATATGGTTTTATGGTACAATTTTCCAAGTACATCCCGCTGCAGCCTGCGAGGAGGCGGGGCTATTTTCCCCCAGTCTATGCATTTCTCATAGGCTTCGAGAGCGGAGCTCCTCAAGGGAAAGAGACACTCATACACTGGGTGGCGCTAGTGCCTTTTCTTTAAGCCCCATCACCAACAAACAAGTTGAGTGTCTGGTAACTAGTAGCAACCTGAAATACGCTGAGAAAACAGATTACTGAGGTGAAATGGAATCTGCTACGGCACTCTTGCCGTCTGTGTACGCCACAGGTCGGTATCGCGTGTGTGTGTGTGGGTGTGTGTGTGTGGGTGTGTGTGTGTTCTCATTTTTGTTAAGAGGCTGAAAAGTAACTTTCTAGAGCATAGACTACCTCCATCTAGTGATGTCGGTCTATTGATTTTGATGTATTGATTGAAAATTGTTCATTATTATCTTGGTTAATTAACATCTAATGTTAACTGTACTACATTTTATAGCAGTAGGGTAAAATGCTTGTCTTTGTTAAAAAGACTGTATTGACTGTAAAGACTGTCTTTTACATCAGCCTGTTTTCAGGGCCTTTTTTTGGCTACATATTTGTTATTTTTTGCTACATGCCTCCCCATCTTCTTGCCATATGTTTCTATGGCATAAATCAGTATCTGTGACCTGTTTTCATAAAAAAAAAAAAGAACATTGGCACAAACCTAGCCTGTATGTATTTTTTGTATGTCATCGAGAGTATTTAAATGATTTTCAATCAGGAAAAAAATGTGCGATTAAAATGCGATTAATCGCGAGTTAACTTAGGCATTGATGCGATTAATCGCGATTAAAAAAATTTTAATCGATTGACAGCACTAAAAACCACACTTAAAAATATAAAAGCCACTGAATAGGTGAAGTAGCTTTACAAAATAAAAGTGTCACAAAATAATTGTCATGAAATAAAAAAATAATCCAATAAATAAATTAAGTAATTTTCTTGAAACAAAATAAGATAAATATTGTACCATATATTTTAATTCACAGGAATGTTTATTGACAAATTATTTCTTTACCTCTTTAATTTTGAAAGAACCTTTACCTGTAGTTGTAATTCCAAGAATGTTCCGAGCAGCGATGAACAGGTCGTCTATCGGATCAACCAGATGTTTGATGTTCACTTCTCTCATGTTGTAATAATTTCCATCCTCAGCCCGGCCGCTGCGCTCTATCGCCACCAGGTGGTCGAACCTGGCAGAAACAGGTTTTCATTTTCAGGAGTTCAGGAGGAGTGAAGACCAATTAGCAGGGAAGGAGGTGCAGGAGGTGGAGAAGGTGGTGGTGGAGGAGCAGGAGGAAGTGGAAGGGGAAAATGTGAAAAACTAATCACATTTGCTGTTTTCTTAGACTTATTTTCTCAAAATGTTTTTGTCACATTTTCTTTTCATATTTTATTTTTCAAATCTCATTTTATCTTATTTCTAAGAAGTTTTTTTATTTTTCAGATTGAGATCTTTGAATTTCATTCTTTTCTAATTCTGATCATATTCTCTTTACTTCCGGGGGGCTTTCCTCTGGAATGAGGAAATTTGTAAAACTATCTGAATTTAAAAAATACAATTTTAAAACACGTAAAAAGTTAAAAAATATACAACTTGGGAAAAAAATTCTTCAATTTAGAAACATGGCAGTTTTTTCCAACTCTGTCACTTATTCTGTTATTTTTATAGACCTTTTAAGATAAAAAGTTTAGTGACCATTTTTGCTGTAATCCTCTTCGCGGGCGCTCTCCCTTTTTCCTTCAAGTTCAGGTCCTCTAGCAGAGGCCTGGGAGCTTGAGGGTTCTGCACAGTATTTCTATATAGTGTATATATATATTTTATACATATATATATATATATATGTTTCTTCAGTAATGTCTTTCAAAGCTCTGATGTCACAATCCATCGATTCAAAGTGAAATACGCCGCAGTGCTGAGGCATCCTTCTTCTGTTCTGGTTAAACCAGCAGGTTAAGGTAGCAGGTCGACCTTCCCAAGATGGCGCCCGTAATTCCTGCGCCGCTACAGTCAATACAGGGTCTACTCTTATATGTATGTCTATGTAACATCTGACCTGGGCTTCCTGGGGTTTCCATGGTGACACAGGAAGTGCAGAGCGGAGTCAGGGCCATGGTCTTCATAGGTGACCAATGGGATTGCAGCTTTGAGGACCCCTGGTGGACAATAAACGTCACATCTAGTGTCACCTTTAAATCTGAACACCTGATGATGATGATGTGAAGGCTCACCTGTCCTCACTGCTTCGTCCACCAGAGCGCTGTTCATCTCTGCCGCTCTGCTGTCCGTCAAAAACGTCACCTGTTTTCCTAGAGACAACAACATGGTTGCTATGGCGATGGCTCCAGGTGGACCATCAGTCTCATCAGGAGGGCTAAACAGGAAACAGACGAGAACATCTGAGGTCATGTTATCAGAGGTAGAAGAATATCCTGGTTCCAGTTGTTGATAGCGTTCTCCAGTGACGGAGATGTTAGCAGAACCCGACATTTATTCCCGACTCAAAGCATTTCAGACGTAGAACGAGAGAACATGAGCAGAGAAGGTCTCCTGACTGCTGAGGTGAGAGAGAACACAGAAGCTCTGAGACATGGAGGAGATCCATGGACCTCTAGAAACAGTTTGAACCTTTGCTTTCTGAGAAACACCTGAAGGTCAGGCTGACAGCTGAGGAACCTCTGAGGAACCTGCTGGAACATGATGGACCATCTCTGAATGGTACCTCAGTGATCTCAGGTTCTGTAGTGGTTCCTCCTGACCAGGACCAGAACCTGGTGCAGGAAGCTCAGTGAGAACTGATGGTCTGGTACCAGATGGTGGGACTGATGCTCTTTCTAAACGGCTCTGGACCTTTTTTGCTCACTGATCTTAAGAATGAAGAAAATACATGAAACAGAAAAAAAGGGGAGAAATGGATTCTGAGAAGAACCCAGAGTGTTTCTGGAGGAGAAGAAGCAACATCAGGAAGCCAATCCTGGTTTTTATGGCTAAAGGAACCAACAGGTTAGAAGATGCCTCTGCATGCTCCCCATGCAGACACTGAAGAACAGAAGTTTCACCTGGACCGCTCCGCCTTCTTCTGAAGACTAACCCAGATCTTCTCCTGAGGAACAATGCAAGCTGCAGCAAAAACAGGCTGACGGTTAATTCCTGCAGAACCTGGTGTGGAGTCATTCTGGAGCAGAACCAGAACCAGCTGAGGCCCGCCCTCTGATGACCCCTGCTGGTGACAGGTGAGCAGCTTACCTGTGCATGTAGTTTGTGGGGAACCCGGTTGTTATGGCAACAGAGGAGGCGTGGGAGAGCGCCAAGCAGGAGAGCAGGAGTTCATCTTGGACCAGAAGGGCTTTGATGCCTCTCTGACCTGCAGACACAGATGGAGAAGCTGTAACTGGAGCTCTCTGGTTCTGCTGGTTCTACTGGACCAGTGAGTCAGTGAGGAGAACCAAGGACCATGAAGACCTTGGAGGAACTAGTTCTGTTCTTCCTGTCTGGATGGATGAATGTCCACCACAGCATCCAGAGCCAACATGTTCTGATATCACAGAAGCAGACTAGAACCTCCTCCTCAGTTCTAGGAGGTTTATGATGGAAACCTTGATGGTTTTGGGTCATTTCAGACCCCCCAGTGGAGGCCTACCTGGGTCGTCCCCGATGACCCGCTCCAGCTGCCGGATCTTCTCCACCGCTGCCTTGGACGCCAGGCTGTAGAGCTGTGGGTTCTGGGTCACCTGGAAGCAGAGCGGGGTCAGCCCGGATTCTGGGGTCGGAGAGTCTGGGACGTCGGTCAGGAACATGCAGCCAGGCGAGTGACTGAATGCCAGAGATGGTTCTGAAAAAGATCCACAACAAACCGTCAGGATTCTGTGATGGTCGGACCGTGGAGGTCCAGTGGGTCACGGCGCTCACTGCTGCTCAGGATGGCCTCGATGGAAGTCACTCCACAGGCCCAGAAGACCGGAACATCGCCTGGCTGGGGCTCCACCGGGTCACCGTAGTCCGGTTTGGACAGGTCCTGGATCCCCAGGACAGCTGGACACAAACAGACAGGATGAGCTGCAGATCTTCTCCTGTCCCACAGGGTCCAGCTCTCTGGTTCCCAGTACCTGGATCTCCTATGTGAACCGGAGCTCCATGAGCCAGAGGGTTCTGGTGGGTCACCTCCACGGCTGCATCCAGGAGTCCGGCTGGGACCGGGCGCATGGTGACCACCAGGGGGCAGCAGAAGGCTCCTCTGGGAACACAGCTGACAGCCGTCTGTGGAGGAAACCCAGACAGCGGCAGGAAGTGAGGAAAGCCAGAGGCATCATGGGAAACCAGCTCCAGAACTTCCTCCCTCTGGTTTGAGACGTAGAATCCTGAGGCTTAAACCAACAGACTGAAAAAGTGCAGAATGATTTACATCCCGTCACAGATGCTTTTATCCTTTTCCTGTTGTTTATTGAACGATTGTTTACAGAAGCGTTTCTGTTTCTACTGGTTTATGGCAATTTGATGATCAATTCTATTCAGTTTATTTCTATAGCTCCAATTCACATCATGTCATCTCAGGTCACTTTCCAGTTCACCAGATCATCCAGTCAGATTGATTCAAAGTTTTCTATCTAAGGAAAACCAGCTGATTGCATCGACTCATTGACTCTTCAGCAATCCCTCACACTAAGCATGCTTGTAGCGACAGTGGAGAGGAAAAACTCCCTTTGAACAGGAAGAAACCTCCAGCAGAACCAGGCCTACACTGTGATGAACCGACTGGTGATGACGGTCCACACAGTGACATCTAGGTGTCCAGGGTCTTTGGCCCCCCCATCATCATTATCATCCTCCACCACCGTACTCTGCGTCTGTCTGCGCTATTTGTGTCATGATCTTGGCGCTGACGTCCAGTCTGATTACTAATTTCCTTCGATTGCCTAGCCCCGCCCAGTTTCTCCTTACGGTTCATGTGATCCACCTGCTTCAGCATCTATTTAACTTGTCTTCATCCACTCACCAGTGCCAGAATATTCTAACCTTTGGTGAGAGTTCTGATCCTGACCCGTTCTGCTGTTCTGAGCTGCCTGTTCCTACTACCTCAGCTGCTGCCTGGGTGGACAATGGATCTGGGTCGTACCCGGTACATGCTGACGTTCCGACCTTGCTCCACGTTCCTAACAGGGATTCCAGCTTCCTTCAGTTTTCCCTCGAAGCCGAAGCTGCAGCCCAGGTAGAAGGTGACCATGTCTGCCAGCATGTTCTGTTGCTCCGACCCGGTCCTGCTCAGACAGAGACGATCTGTTCACAGCAGTAAACAGCGGATGAGTGTCTGGTTCTGGTAACCAACCTATGCTGGTTGCTGTAGCTCTGCAGACCGGAGACGGTCTTCACCAGGCGACCTTCCTCATACACACAGTATTCAGGGATATCGGTCCTGCAGATACAGGAGGAACCACAGGTGTTTGAACGTCTCCAGTGTTCGTCAGGTGATGTAACATCCTGGACCGGTTTGGTTCCATCTCAGAACACAGAACATCCGGCAGAACTAAACTAACTGAGTTCTGTTTCACTTAGTGGTGAGAAAGAGAAACATTAGGAAAAATAATTTGGTTTGATACCTGATGTCAGCATTTTTAGCCAGAGAGGAACAGGAAGGCTCTCCTGATTGGCTGCGATACAGGAGCGGTAAGGGGGCGGAGTTACAGTGACAGAAGTCCTCAAAGTCATCAGCCAGGTGGCTCGGCAGAACCACGACGTTAGCCTGCTGGTATCCTGGCAGGAACACATTTCATGCATCAATGAACATCTGAACAGGAGGCATCACTGCTGGGATTTAATGAAGAAATGTGAAGAAATGTCAATAATTCTATAATCTGAGTCAGATTTACAGGGGGGGGGGGGGTAGACTTTCTGAGGGCGGCGTTGTAGAGATGGATGACCGCAGGCAGGAAGGACTTCCTGTAGCGCTCTGTGGTGCATCTGGGTCAGAGGAGCTCCTCTGCTGGGCCAGTGTGTCATGGAGACTCCTGTCTGCCACAGTGGTCAGAGGGTCCAGCTCCTCCCCCACAACATCACCCGCCCTCCTGATCAGTTGGTTTGGTCTGCCACCCCCAGCCCGCCCCCCCAGCATGTGACGTCAAAGAAGATGCTGCTGGCAGCAACAGACTCAGAGAACATCCTCAGCAATGTCCAGCAGATGTTAGCAGACCTCAGCCTCCTTTGGCCCTTTTTGTAGACCGCCTCAGTGTTTCTAGACCACTCCAACCCTCCCAGGTATTATACTCCTCCACAGTCACAGGGACCGCTGGATGGAAACAGGACTCACAGGTTCTTGGCTTCCTCAGATCCACTATTGGCTCCTTAGTCTTTGTCACTTTGAGCTGCAGATGGTTCATAACCATCAGCAAGTGCTTCTTGTCTGTGAACCAACCAGGATTCATAGATTTTAAACCTCACCCTGCTCAGACGTTCTATGAAACCTACTAGGCTGACTGAATAAGACTCGGCTGGCCTCTTAACCACCTTCATCCTAGAGTCATCCTCTTTTTGATAAACAGCTCTCTGTTTCCTGCTAACCACCAAAGTTCTAGTTAAATTTTACTCCGATGTTTAAGGCCTTCAATCATTCTAAGGTTCAAATGAACATATTATTTCTTAATATTAATTATTTTCATTCTTTAATTTAGCAATTGTTTCATGAAAAATTGAATAAATCTTAAACTTGTCTCACATTGGAAAGCTGCTATAGGTTTAGGCTGCTGGAGGAAATAAAGACCACTTCTCCTCCCTCTGCTAATGGTCCCAGTGCTCTCTGATTAGGCACCATCTTCAGGTCTGAAGCAATAACTTCATGTTTCATAGAAGCTGAGAGGAAACCTAAGCTGTTCTGGAGCAGAAGTGCAGTAAGAACAAATGGACAGAGCAGCGATATCTGTGGGTTCAGTAGACTGAACTAGATCCACAAACATCGGCAGGAAGTGGAGAATGAATAACCACATAGCTATAACACCCAGAGGCCTGGAAAATCCCTGAGAAGATAAGCCCAGCGGCTGCAGGAGGAAAGAGCAACGGTCAGCAGATACTACAGGTCTTACCGTGTGCCAAGCCAGTGGTGGTTCTTATTCCGGGGTGGTTCTGCCTGATTAACAACCGCAGTTCAGCTGGACTGAGATGACTTAAATTATGGACTTGATGCATATCTAGATGTGGATTATAAACTGCTGTAAGGTCTGCACTGCTGTCTGGAATCACAGGGAGCTAAAGACCTGGAGGGGAGAATGTCTGCAGCTTTCTGTTAATGTTTGAGAGGAGAGCAGACGAAGAGATTAACCTTTGGAAGAGCAACAGGCAGCAACTACTAGATCAGCCAGTAACGGATCAGCCAGTAACGGATCAGCCAGTAATCAGCCAGTAACGGATCAGCCAGTAACGGATCAGCCAGTAACGGATCAGCCAGTAATTAGCCAGTAACGGATCAGCCAGTAACGGATCAGCCAGTAATCAGCCAGTAACAGATCAGCCAGTAACGGATCAGCCAGTAATCAGCCAGTAACAGATCAGCCAGTAACGGATCAGCCAGTAACAGATCAGCCAGTAACGGATCAGCCAGTAACGGATCAGCCAGTAACAGATCAGCCAGTAATCAGCCAGTAACGGATCAGCCAGTAACGGATCAGCCAGTAATCAGCCAGTAACGGATCAGCCAGTAATCAGCCAGTAACGGATCAGCCAGTAACGGATCAGCCAGTAACGGATCAGCCAGTAATCAGCCAGTAACAGATCAGCCAGTAACGGATCAGCCAGTAATCAGCCAGTAACAGATCAGCCAGTAACGGATCAGCCAGTAACAGATCAGCCAGTAACGGATCAGCCATTAACGGATCAGCCAGTAACGGATCAGCCAGTAACAGATCAGCCAGTAATCAGCCAGTAACAGATCAGCCAGTAACGGATCAGCCAGTAATCAGCCAGTAACGGATCAGCCAGTAATCAGCCAGTAACAGATCAGCCAGTAACGAATCAGCCAGTAACGGATCAGCCAGTAACGGATCAGCCAGTAACAGATCAGCCAGTAACGGATCAGCCAGTAACGGATCAGCCAGTAACGGATCAGCCAGTAACGGATCAGCCAGTAATCAGCCAGTAACGGATCAGCCAGTAACGGATCAGCCAGTAACGGATCAGCCAGTAATCAGCCAGTAACGGATCAGCCAGAAACGGATCAGCCAGTAACGGATCAGCCAGTAACGGATCAGCCAGTAAGAGACCAGCCAGTAACGAATCAGCCAGTAACGGATCAGCCAGTAACGGATCAGCCAGTAATCAGCCAGTAACGGATCAGCCAGTAACGGATCAGCCAGTAACAGATCAGCCAGTAACGGATCAGCCAGTAACAGATCAGCCAGTAACGGATCAGCCAGTAACAGATCAGCCAGTAACGAATCAGCCAGTAACGGATCAGCCAGTAACGGATCAGCCAGTAACGGATCAGCCAGTAACAGATCAGCCAGTAACGGATCAGCCAGTAACGGATCAGCCAGTAACGGATCAGCCAGTAATCAGCCAGTAATGGATCAGCCAGTAACGGATCAGCCAGTAATCAGCCAGTAACGGATCAGCCAGTAACGGATCAGCCAGTAAGGGATCAGCCAGTAACAGATCAGCCAGTAACGGATCAGCCAGTAATCAGCCAGTAACGGATCAGCCAGTAACGGATCAGCCAGTAACGGATCAGCCAGTAATCAGCCAGTAACGGATCAGCCAGTAATCAGCCAGTAACGGATCAGCCAGTAAGGGATCAGCCAGTAACAGATCAGCCAGTAACGGATCAGCCAGTAATCAGCCAGTAACGGATCAGCCAGTAACGGATCAGCCAGTAACGGATCAGCCAGTAATCAGCCAGTAACGGATCAGCCAGTAATCAGCCAGTAACAGATCAGCCAGTAACGGATCAGCCAGTAATCAGCCAGTAACGGATCAGCCAGTAACGGATCAGCCAGTAACAGATCAGCCAGTAACAGATCAGCCAGTAACGGATCAGCCAGTAACAGATCAGCCAGTAACGAATCAGCCAGTAACGGATCAGCCAGTAACGGATCAGCCAGTAACGGATCAGCCAGTAACGGATCAGCCAGTAATCAGCCAGTAACGGATCAGCCAGTAACGGATCAGCCAGTAACGGATCAGCCAGTAATCAGCCAGTAACAGATCAGCCAGTAACGGATCAGCCAGTAACAGATCAGCCAGTAACGGATCAGCCAGTAACAGATCAGCCAGTAACGGATCAGCCAGTAACAGATCAGCCAGTAACGAATCAGCCAGTAACGGATCAGCCAGTAACGGATCAGCCAGTAACGGATCAGCCAGTAATTAGCCAGTAACGGATCAGCCAGTAACGGATCAGCCAGTAATCAGCCAGTAACGGATCAGCCAGTAACAGATCAGCCAGTAACAGATCAGCCAGTAACAGATCAGCCAGTAACGAATCAGCCAGTAACGGATCAGCCAGTAACGGATCAGCCAGTAACGGATCAGCCAGTAACGGATCAGCCAGTAATCAGCCAGTAACGGATCAGCCAGTAACGGATCAGCCAGTAACGGATCAGCCAGTAATCAGCCAGTAACGGATCAGCCAGTAACGGATCAGCCAGTAACGGATCAGCCAGTAAGAGACCAGCCAGTAACGAATCAGCCAGTAACGGATCAGCCAGTAACGGATCAGCCAGTAATCAGCCAGTAACAGATCAGCCAGTAACGGATCAGCCAGTCATCAGCCAGTAACAGATCAGCCAGTAACGGATCAGCCAGTAACAGATCAGCCAGTAACGGATCAGCCAGTAACGGATCAGCCAGTAACGGATCAGCCAGTAACAGATCAGCCAGTAATCAGCCAGTAACGGATCAGCCAGTAATCAGCCAGTAACGGATCAGCCAGTAACGGATCAGCCAGTAACGGATCAGCCAGTAACGGATCAGCCAGTAATCAGCCAGTAACGGATCAGCCAGTAACGGATCAGCCAGTAACGGATCAGCCAGTAATCAGCCAGTAACAGATCAGCCAGTAACGGATCAGCCAGTAATCAGCCAGTAACAGATCAGCCAGTAACGGATCAGCCAGTAACAGATCAGCCAGTAACGGATCAGCCAGTAACGGATCAGCCAGTAACAGATCAGCCAGTAACAGATCAGCCAGTAATCAGCCAGTAACAGATCAGCCAGTAACGGATCAGCCAGTAATCAGCCAGTAACGGATCAGCCAGTAATCAGCCAGTAACAGATCAGCCAGTAACGAATCAGCCAGTAACGGATCAGCCAGTAACGGATCAGCCAGTAACAGATCAGCCAGTAACGGATCAGCCAGTAACAGATCAGCCAGTAACGGATCAGCCAGTAACGGATCAGCCAGTAACAGATCAGCCAGTAACGGATCAGCCAGTAATCAGCCAGTAACGGATCAGCCAGTAACGGATCAGCCAGTAACGGATCAGCCAGTAACAGATCAGCCAGTAATCAGCCAGTAACAGATCAGCCAGTAACGGATCAGCCAGTAATCAGCCAGTAACGGATCAGCCAGTAATCAGCCAGTAACAGATCAGCCAGTAACGAATCAGCCAGTAACGGATCAGCCAGTAACGGATCAGCCAGTAACAGATCAGCCAGTAACGGATCAGCCAGTAACAGATCAGCCAGTAACGGATCAGCCAGTAACGGATCAGCCAGTAACAGATCAGCCAGTAACGGATCAGCCAGTAATCAGCCAGTAACGGATCAGCCAGTAACGGATCAGCCAGTAACGGATCAGCCAGTAATCAGCCAGTAACGGATCAGCCAGTAATCAGCCAGTAACAGATCAGCCAGTAACGGATCAGCCAGTAATCAGCCAGTAACGGATCAGCCAGTAACGGATCAGCCAGTAACAGATCAGCCAGTAACAGATCAGCCAGTAACGGATCAGCCAGTAACAGATCAGCCAGTAACGAATCAGCCAGTAACGGATCAGCCAGTAACGGATCAGCCAGTAACGGATCAGCCAGTAACGGATCAGCCAGTAATCAGCCAGTAACGGATCAGCCAGTAACGGATCAGCCAGTAACGGATCAGCCAGTAATCAGCCAGTAACGGATCAGCCAGTAACGGATCAGCCAGTAACGGATCAGCCAGTAACGGATCAGCCAGTAAGAGACCAGCCAGTAACGAATCAGCCAGTAACGGATCAGCCAGTAACGGATCAGCCAGTAATCAGCCAGTAACGGATCAGCCAGTAACGGATCAGCCAGTAACAGATCAGCCAGGAACGGATCAGCCAGTAACAGATCAGCCAGTAACGGATCAGCCAGTAACAGATCAGCCAGTAACGGATCAGCCAGTAACAGATCAGCCAGTAACGAATCAGCCAGTAACGGATCAGCCAGTAACGGATCAGCCAGTAACGGATCAGCCAGTAATCAGCCAGTAACGGATCAGCCAGTAATCAGCCAGTAACGGATCAGCCAGTAATCAGCCAGTAACGGATCAGCCAGTAATCAGCCAGTAACGGATCAGCCAGTAATCAGCCAGTAACGGATCAGCCAGTAACGGATCAGCCAGTAACGGATCAGCCAGTAATCAGCCAGTAACGGATCAGCCAGTAACGGATCAGCCAGTAACAGATCAGCCAGGAACGGATCAGCCAGTAACAGATCAGCCAGTAACGGATCAGCCAGTAACAGATCAGCCAGTAACGGATCAGCCAGTAACAGATCAGCCAGTAACGAATCAGCCAGTAACGGATCAGCCAGTAACGGATCAGCCAGTAACGGATCAGCCAGTAATCAGCCAGTAACGGATCAGCCAGTAACGGATCAGCCAGTAACGGATCAGCCAGTAACGGATCAGCCAGTAATCAGCCAGTAACGGATCAGCCAGTAACGGATCAGCCAGTAACGGATCAGCCAGTAACGGATCAGCCAGTAAGAGACCAGCCAGTAATGAATCAGCCAGTAACGGATCAGCCAGTAACGGATCAGCCAGTAACGGATCAGCCAGTAATCAGCCAGTAACGGATCAGTCAGTAACGGATCAGCCAGTAACAGATCAGCCAGTAACGGATCAGCCAGTAACGGATCAGCCAGTAACGGATCAGCCAGTAAGAGACCAGCCAGTAACGAATCAGCCAGTAACGGATCAGCCAGTAACGGATCAGCCAGTAATCAGCCAGTAACGGATCAGCCAGTAACGGATCAGCCAGTAACGGATCAGCCAGTAACAGATCAGCCAGTAACGGATCAGCCAGTAACGGATCAGCCAGTAACGGATCAGCCAGTAATCAGCCAGTAACGGATCAGCCAGTAACGGATCAGCCAGTAACGGATCAGCCAGTAACCGATCAGCCAGTAATCAGCCAGTAACGGATCAGCCAGTAACGGATCAGCCAGTAACGGATCAGCCAGTAACGGATCAGCCAGTAAGAGACCAGCCAGTAACGAATCAGCCAGTAACGGATCAGCCAGTAACGGATCAGCCAGTAACGGATCAGCCAGTAATCAGCCAGTAACGGATCAGCCAGTAACGGATCAGCCAGTAACGGATCAGCCAGTAACGGATCAGCCAGTAACAGATCAGCCAGTAACGGATCAGCCAGTAACGGATCAGCCAGTAACGGATCAGCCAGTAACAGATCAGCCAGTAACGGATCAGCCAGTAACGGATCAGCCAGTAACGGATCAGCCAGTAACGGATCAGCCAGTAATCAGCCAGTAACGGATCAGCCAGTAACGGATCTCCTCTGAGCTCCTCCTGGATGATGGAGGATCTTCTCCTTCCCTCTCAGGTGGAGCCCAGAAGGTTAATCCAGCCTCTCAGCTCCATCACCATTAAGGGCTGGTTATCCTCCAGCAGCAGTGTGTCGCAGGTATGATGCAGATATTTTTGATTTATGCTAAATATTGAAGGGCGGTCTGCGCTATTTTATTCCACGCCACAAAGCTAGAGGGCCAATCAGGAACTAGCTAAGATTGTGGGCGTCCGTGTGTCGGTTTGGCGAGCTTGTTCGTCGTCTACAACCCCTCATCCAACGCCGGACGACTCACAGTTCACCCGTGAGTGTTCCCTAAAGACCGGCCGCGGCGCTGCGTGTTTTGGCTTCGGGTGCAAACCAACAGACCGTCGCTCAGAGCTACAAACTAGCGCCCTGCACGGTGTCTGGGATAGAGTCAGCGGCGTGCCAGGCGTTATGGACGGCGCTACAGTTTCTGCCATTAGGAACCAAACAGGAAATACGCAGTTAGAGCGGATGTAGAATTGACCAATCAGAGGCCTCCTGTCTGCGATCACCTACAATATTGGAGAGGTGCAGCAGAGTGTCTGCGGAAAGGGGCGGGGCATATCTGCGTTAACTGCGACACACACGCAGAGGGCCTGGTTTCTGAGCATAAACCAGGCTTTAGTTCTGTTGAGATAAAATGTCAGTGATGATCCAGGAGTGACTCCCCTCTGATGTCACAACCCTGTGACAAAGTTTATGTAAGGGGCTGGCTCCTACTGAAGTTCCTGTTGGCAGTGGCCTGCGACGGGAAGGCTAGCCACGCCGGTTCTCAGCTGAAGGCTAACGCTAAGGTCTGTGCTTGCTGGACCTTTCCTACGATTCGGAACGAGCTGATCGTAGTGACCGTCTTTTCCTGCGATTCAAACCAAGTTGAATGCAGTGAAGCAAACTGAACAACGAAGCCTAATTGCTGTTTGCAGTGGAGCCGTTAGGAGCCGCTGACCGATGCCATACTGGTCCTGCCGCTCCCTGAGACGCCGCCAGCGCCAGCTAACCACCGTAGCTAAGGGAGACGTCCCGGGCTACTGTGAGCTATAGAATAGAAATGAGAAAATCCCTTTATTGTCCCACGATGGGGAAATTCTGCTGTTTACAGCAGAGAGAAGATTATAGAAAAACTGGTCATAGATCAGATTAAGGCCTGCTCTTATTATTGCATCAGATTGATCCAAATCTCTTTGGGATTTGCTGTTGGCGAACGGACAGGACTGGGGATCGGGTTTGAGCCGACAGAACCGGGCCGAAAAGTCCATTCCGCTCCATCGAACCAAAACAGTAACGTCATCCTTCCTTCTGATGGTTGATCAATGCTCTGCTGAGCTGAACTTTCTGATTCAACCGCTGATGGTTTAACAGTTTAAACTGAATGCTAACGCTCACAGGACTGGCTAGCATCATTAGCTCCCAGCTACCTCATGCTGGACTCGTCGTACAGGCCTTTGTTTGAGCTGGACCCGTCCGGACCAGAACCCCTGGGACCAGCTAAGCTAACCATTCCACTTTCAGCCTCATCGTAGTTTAATGCATTTCTAAGTCAGAATGAAACTTCACCGTTTTGACTGCAGTTAACGTCTCTGCGTCTCTTTATTCACATTTATCTGCTGCTATTTAAAGGACACTTTCAATGCATTTAGCCTTAAAACTCAAATATTCTTCAGACTTTGAACGACTTTTAAACTCGTCTTCAACTTTTGTTTACTTGTTCTTATTTTCAGTAGTGTTCAGTGTTTTGCTTATTTATTAGATATAAAACTGTGACTGTAGCTAATAAGGGTGTCATTGTATTTTAACCGGTGGTCTTTAGTGTTTATTTTACTCGATTTATCACTCCAGATTCAGTCTTCTTTCAGTGGCATCCGAATAAAAAAAGACCCATTTCTTTTGTTGGTGATTAATAACTGGGCTGATAGCCACAGTCTAAATGACTAAATGAATGAAAGACAGATGGATTTCAAACAGCCGCATTCAGGAGTCCAACCTAAGAAAACTGGTCAGAAAGCAAATTACATTTAGAATCATTCAACTTATAATTAATTAGTTTAACTCTTGATTTAAATGACCTATTATTCTACTATAACTTCCCCTCTAATCATTGAATATATTCATAATCTTCTGGTAATCTGCTCTGATGATGAAGATACCAACACTCCTCTTATTTGGAAAAAAACAAGGGAAGTTCTAAACGAATCTTCATGCAGAGAAATGAAGGATGGAGACAGAAACAGCTAAGATCTTCCTGAACATCTCCTAAAGTTCACCTTTAAACGCGGAGCAGCTTCTCCTGAAGAACCTGAGGGAACATCTGGAGCTTCTCACTGCAGGGATCATGGCTCACCTGAAGGACACAGAGAATCCAGAGGTTAGCTCAGATGTTCTTCCAGACAAACACCTTTAGCCTCCTACAGCATTAGCATTGTCCACCGGAGCAGCTGCCCTCAGCATGATGCTGCCACCACCATGTTTCACTGATTGATTGGGTGTTCAGGGCTTTTTTAGGTTCTTCCGTGTATTTGCATATCTGCTATAGAGCTGCTGCTAAACTGGAAGCTGGACTTCTGGGTTTCCATCATGGAGGACGACCATCTTCCTGCCATCAGATGACGGGATGGTCAGAGCTCTGAGGGAAACGCAGCCATTTTTTTTTAGGTCGCGTCAACGCTAAGAATTACGGTAGTAACACCTGAGAATATATTTCAAAATAAGAGCAGTAATGTGACGCATATCTACACTTTTTTTTTTACATTTATGCCTCAGTTATTTAATAATTTCTTTAGCTTTGTGTTATTTTTGTTTTTTGTCATGACGTCACATGCTTATTTTGAAACTCTTCATGTTCTCTGTTTCCTTAGTGAGAATTGGACATTAAATGTTACTTTATGCTCTAAAACTAAGTGCGTTTTTAAAATCATAAACTTTTGGTCTAGTCTTGTTATAGAAGTTCAAATATCCAAGTGAGAAAGAATTTAAAATGGCTTTTGTTCAGAATGAGAAGCAGACGGACCTTTCATTTAGTTAGCAGCCCATTTCAAACCTTCCATTATTTCCCAAATTAAAACTTCAGGATCATCCATCAATAACATGCTGAGTATCTCCAGACTGCCAGTGCAGCAGTCCGGTCCGGTCCGGTCCGGTCCGGTCCGGTCCGTTACCTGCCAGGTCCACATCCACAGGAAAAAGAACATTAAGAAGATCCGGTTTGTCAAATTAAAACCACTGATCGGTAATTCCCAATTAGAGCATCATTCTGATAATTCCCCTCAAAAGAAAAGTGTTTAATTTAATTAAAGGATGGAAAATATTTAAACATATATATATATATATATTTATATATGTACATATGTGTGTATATCCCTAACACAAGGAGGCAGATATGTGATGTTGATCAAAATATTTATTTTATTTTAAGATTAGCTTGTTTTCACATCGTTGGAAGCAGAGAATAATCCAGGTTAGAAGAATCCAAAGTCTCCTGATGACAGAGACACAGTGAAAAGAAAAGATTTTGGCAGAAACGAGTGAGTTTGAATGATGTTATAATAAATGATGCATTCATTACCTCATAATTTGCTCTGATTAATAAAAAAAAATTATTATATCACACAAGTTCTCCTCAAGCTCCAAGGAACTCTGCAGAACAAGACGGAAGGAACCGAAGGGGCGGATTGGAACAGATATGGAGCGGATTCGATACGGAGGATGTGGGATTTCAGTGTTACCCCAAAATCCCACATCCTCCGTCTCCGCTCCGCCTGCTCCACTCCAGACCTCCTGCTCAAAGCAAAGCCCACAGCCTCCGCTGTTCCTCCCGTGCTGCTCTGCTCCGACTTCCTCACAGCTCCAGGAGAGCATCAGAGATATTATTATTAAATTCTAAGGAGAAAAACATGCAGGAATTAACGCTTAATTAAATCTGACATATTAAAAAATCCAACCATCATCCAGCAGATTCTCAAATATTTTCGTATCAATTTTAGTAACAGGGATAATTAGGATCATCGATGCTTTGGAGGAACTCTGTTCTCTGCTTCCACACTCAGCATCTCTTCATTCAGGCCTGAGATTAGAAGTTTGTTTTGAAGTTGAGAGGCGCTCTCAGGCGTTCTGACTGGATTTCATGAAACTTTTAAGCCTCTCGGTATAAAATAAATATTTTGATGGAGATGAGAAATCTGCTTCCTGGTTGTTGAAAGATCAATAGTTTGCATCCAATCATTTAAACACGGTCCGTTTTTGGGAATATTGATGAATTCTGCTCTAGTCTGTCCTTCCTATGTTTTCATTTAACAAACTGTTCCTTTTCCTGTTCGCTGTGATTGGAATTGATCTGCAAATACAAAAACTAAGGCCGTCTAATGCAATGATTGGATGCAAACTATTAATCCTTCAACAGACCAGGAGGCAGATTTCTCATCTCAACCAAAATATAAACTGTCTGGGAAACAGTTTCATTGTGGATCTGTGTTCCCCAGTTATGGGAATATGTGTCTGACATCATGAGGACATGCTGAATGGAAGGATTACTGAACCGTCTCTATTATAGATCTATAATGTCTCTATAATCCATCTGATCCACAGATAAAAGTCACCATAATCTTTTATAATCTTACTTCTTACTTCCAAGCTTGGTGTATCATGGAACTGTTGAACTTTCTGCGTTTTTATAATTTTATTTTAATAATATTAATAATGTTATATTCAAATAGTTTTTTCCTAATCCACCTCATATATTATATCTGTCAGTCCTTGTATTGTGTGCACCAGCCTGTTTCTTTGTTATAAAGAAAATGTTTGGGCAGAAACACGTGATCGATGATGACGAGTTTCGGTGATGTCATATTAAACCAAGCCTTCATTTCCGTATGTTTCGCTCCTATGAGTTTGATCAGATTATCTCTCCTGCAGCTCTGAGCGCAGCCGGCCGGGAGGAACAGCGGAGGATGCGGCGCTGCTTTGCGCTCTGGATCAGAACATTTCATGATTACCTTCAGCTGGACTCTTTCTGCGACCTTCTCTGCTCTTCTTGTTTTTACGCTCAGCTGACTCCAACGTCAGGCGGGCGCGCACGCTGACGTAAAAGCGCCGTCCCCAGCCCTGCGCGCGCCCGCCGAACCCTTTCTTTTTCTAACTTTACTGAGATTCATCAAACAGGCGGGAGAAAAAAAAATGAAACAGTAAAAATTGATGGAACTTCATTAAAGTGAAAAATTAAAACCACTGAGAGGAAATGAGATCAAAGAAACAGACCGCCGGAAGTTCACGTCACCAGAACAGAATATTATTGTTGAAGATTGAATGAAAACATGACAATTTATCAACATCCCATGAATGTGTTAAATTCTTCATTTACTGCAGTAAATATGAAATAATTTATCCACCTCAGAATTCTCAGAATTATAGATATAAAACAATAAAGTTTGCTGCTGTGTTTACCTGATCAATCAGCTTCTATTTAACACAATCAGACACATCCTGCCTGTTGGCCTAGCCGCCACTCTAGATCTACATTATTTCTTCATTAAATAAAAGTGAAATAAATTAACTTTGGGGAAAATGTCAAATTTCTGACTAAAGATGTTTTAAATTAAATATGAAAGAATTCTAAAATAAAGATAGTGTTGATAATCTTATTTTATTTAGTATTAAATTAATTCATATATGTTCCCCAGTTATGGGAATATGCGTCTGACATCATGAGGACATGTTGAATGGAAGGATTACTGAACTGTCTCTATTATAGATCTATAAAGGCCTAATGTCTCTATAATCCATCTGATCCACAGATTAAAGTCACCATAATCCAGTGGTTCCCAAAGTGTGGGGCGCGCCCCCTAGGGGGGGCGCAATGCCATTGCAGGGGGGGCGCAGGAAGCGGTATGGATAAATGAAGAAAAAAAAAAAAAAAAAAAAAACTCTGCTTGCTTGACTGAGCATAATGGACAGTTGTGACACTGTAACCCAGATTTGAGAAGATCTGCAGCAACAAGCAGGCTCACTACAGCCACTGAAAAGATGGGAGGATTAAAGTACAAAGAAAAAAACTCTCAGGGAGCTGTTCAATGTTTTCACTCCATTTTGCACAGAGGCTTTTTTAATGTATAGATTATAGCAAAGTTAAATATTGTTACAAATAAAAAAAAAAGAAATATGTTTAAAATAACACAGACAACAAAGAATCCTCTTCTAATCTACATTATAGAGCTATGAAAAAAATACAGTTACACAAAAGTTTTCCACTGTAAAGATGGTGTATAGTTTGTTTTGTTGCAACCTGAAGTGTGAAATAAACTTCAGTGGAGTTTGAAAACAAAATATGTGTATAGGTTTATTATATCTGGTTGAACGATGTGTGTGCCCTGTTGATTTTCTTTTTTTTTTTTTCGGTGGTGTGTGTGTGTGTGTGGGGGGTGGGGGCGTGGACATTTTATTGTAATCCAAAGGGGGGCCCAGAAGAAAATCTTTGGGAACCACTGCCATAATCCATAGATTAGAGCGGAGACTATATAGTGAACTTTATAGTGAACTCAGTTAACTGACCGTTCAGACACATGATCACTGCTTTTTGCTCCGTTGGTCACGTAACTCCTCCTCCACCGTGCGGTGCCGGCGCCATCTTTGTTATTAGTCGCCGCTGTGATGGCTAATCCCGTAATGCTTTCCAGCTCTCCTGGCAAAGCATTCTGGGATATATCTGCTCCTCCAGTGACCATGGATGATCTACTTTTCAAGGTGCATTATGGGAAATTTTTAGTCCACTACTTTTACATCCACTAGACGTTTGGACAACCATTTAAAATGGCGTAACCACGTCATAGTGATTAGAGCGGACATTCGGACCGTCTATATTCCAGAATAGGATGTCCATCAGAATCTGAGGAAACACTAGGCCTGAGTTTAGGCTTGTCTTATAGAGCTACGCTCTTTCACCTACAGCCATACATCTTGGGACACTAGTGTGACAAGAGGAGGAGGAGGAGAGTCTATCCATCAGCACCTGCGGTGAGATGGACCCCTTGGCAGAGGACAACGCTGGACCAAGGGTGGTAGGAGCATCTGGCAGAGATCATCCTGTCAGAGTCCAGGGAAGAGTGTCTGTCTCTGGGATCATCAAAATAAAAGCTGATTCAGTGTAAAATCGCGCTACAGCTCTTTAAACTAGAGGTGAGCCATACTGGGAGTTTTTAATCAATCCGATACCAATTAAATACAGGATCAGTCTCGCCAATATCGATACTGATCACAGTTCAACAATAATAATATTAATAATGTTGTATTCATATAGTTTTTTTACTAATCCACCTCGTATATTATATCTGTCAATCTGTTGGGATCTGGAGAAGTTCCATCTTTCTCCAGCAGAGTTCGCCGTGGATCCTCCTGAGCTGAGCCTTCGACACACCTGAGGCGCATCTCATCCTTAGAGGATCCTCCAGTATATAACCGGCCTTCAGACCTTGCCTGAGTACCTTTGTTGCTTCTGTTCCCTGGTTGGATTCTAATCCCTCTTTGTCTCTGCTTACAGGAATCCAGTTTTCCCTTGTTAGCTCCAGTGTTGTGCCTGAACGCGTTCATTGAACGAAAGTTCATGAACTCGTTCATATTTTGGGCGAACGTGAACTGAACGTACTGCATTACTGCCTGATGAACGTTATTGTGAACTCGTTCATTCTGGTGTCTGTGAACGGCACGCTCTCTCAGTTCAGCTCCGTTCAATCGGTTGCCAGATTTCTATAAAGCCCTCCAGGCGAAACCCCGGCTAAATCACACCGTAAACAGGCCTTAATATGTAGCGGGAAAAACACCCAATCTGGCAACACCAGCTACCAGCGTCGTAGCCTACAGCCGCGTGCGTCATCAAAACAAAATGCAGCGTGGAAGCCACAGCAGCATGGAGGCGACCGTGGAGGCGACAAAGCAGCAGTATGATCACTTAAAACAGGTCTATGACCAGGTGGTCGGTGAGGACGATGGCAACAAGTTTGCCCGCCGGCTTTCAGTAAAAAAATCCGCACTTCAGTAACCTTAAATTCCTACCTCAGCCTGGTCCCTCAGTTTGTGTTAGTAAAATCTTCTTGAGCGGAGGTCTTCAACAGGGGATCCGCGACCCCTAGGGGGTCTACGGAGGTACTGCATGAGGGTCTGCATGGTTAGTTGATATTTTTATATTCCCCCCCTGCATTTTTCCCCCCCACTAATTGAAATGTCTTTAAATCCACATTAACATGAAATCAACACACTGTAGTAAACAGATAAATGGAGGCAGAAGATGTCTTTCAGTCATCAATGCTCACATTCAGCGACACACAGGAGCTCTTTCAAGCTGGGCACCGTTTCATTCACAACACCTGTCCCATCAACCAGGAATCAGAATCAGAAAAACTTTAATAATCCCAGGGAGAAATTAATTTCTTTACATTACTCCATCTGTAATAGAGTGACTATAGGACACAATTTCATACAATATATATAGTTAGGGGGTCCCCGCTCCATCTCGCCATCAGTTTGGGGGTCCTTGGTCTGGAAAACATAGAAGACCCCTGTTCTTGAGGGTTTTACTATCCATGTAACTTGTTTGTTAAACCTGCCTGGTATAATTTCCAGGATTCCAGGATTCCTTTTTAGTATGTATTGAAATTGAATTTCAAATGGAAAAAATTATTAAAATAAAAAAAAAAACCTTTGCACCTTAAAGACTACTTTCCTGTTTTTCTTTTAATAATTCCTCATAAAAAGACCATTCAAGCAGGACATTTTTCCTGATGTTTTTGAGAATATACTGTAGGGGTGAAAGCTGCAGCTGCTACTAGTGTGAAGTGAATGGACAGCAACAAAGCGTTAAAGCAACAATGGGGAAATGCTGTCCCCTCAATGCTAATGTAAACCCTGGTTGGATAAGGATTCAAAACTGGATAGGAAGATGAAATCTGACGCACAGTTTCAGAGTTACAACTGATAAAATAATTGCTGTCTGTGGTTCTACAGTAGGCTGTGGTGGAATTGAGCAATATATGAAAAAAAAAGAACTATGAACTAGTTCATTTTTTGGTTTTGAATTATGAACTATGAACTGAACTAGTTCATTTTAAAATGTGTGAACTGAACTTTGAACTAGTTCACGTAGAAAGAGAACTTTCCCAACACTGGTTAGCTCTGGATGAGCTTAACCTGCCGAGCCTGCCCTCTGAGCCAAACCTGAAGACTCTTCTCTGGATTCTCATGCTGCTCTGGACTAAGAGCTGGAAACCCAAAGTCAAGGTCTGCCTTCACGCTAGAAGCAAGACGCTGAAGCGGTTATCAGACTCTGCTGAACTAAACAGTCTCTGGACCCAACAGTTCCTCTCTCAAAGCCAAACCCGGACTCCTCAAGGTATCAATCAGAAACTCTCAAACTCATCTGCTCCCAGGCTAACTGAACTGTCATCCTCACAGACTCCAGTGAACCTGCCCCCAGGCCTGAACCAGTTCCTGTGTTTATTCCATGTGCTTGTGCTTAAATAAACTTGTTAAACTTTTCATCTGTCTCCGTGGTGTTCTGCATGCTGGGCTTTTCTGAAACCCATCATGACACAATCCTTAGATAATTTTGTTTGTATTGTGAGCACCTGCCTGTTTCTTTACTTCTATAAATGTCCCGTTGTGGGATAAATCAAGGATTAGTTAATGTTAGCCACTTAGATAAAACGTTTTAATGGGTTTATTCAAGTTCTTAATTAAACTTATGGCTCCAGTAATATATGACATCTAACATCTACTTTGAAAGTTCATCTGACGGTGATCACTCTTATCTACCTGGATATTCTCTGTCAGTGACGTCTGTCTATTGTGTTTATATAAGCTTGTGGTGTTTCCACTGTATTTAAGCTCAACCCATAGAGCTGTTTTTTTCCTTTACAGTTTAAAATATAACCAAACGGCTCTTTTCTGCTCCGGCGGCTCAGGAGCAGCAGCGTGGTTGTTTGTGTGCCGAGTGGAAAGAGAGTGGGCGGGGCCAGGCTGAGCCTGCTGAGCCAGTGAGGAGATGGGAGGGAGGAGCAGCAAACTGCAGTGACACAGACGGGGAGACTGGTGGATCTGCTGCAGTCAGTGCAGGAGAGAATGAAAATGATCGATCCTGATAAACGAATATTGTTTAATATCAATGCCCACGTTGGTATCGATAGTATCGATCCTTGGATTGATCCGCCCACCTCTACTTTATCGATGACCAATGTGTGGAAGTTGGAATGTGTCAGAGCAGCCTGGCCTAATTCTGGACTTGATTCTGACAGAGAATCTGTGGGAGAGCTAAAGATTAGGGAAATGGTACAGAGACCTTCCATTCTCAAAGAGCCAAAGATCATTAATGCAGATAAAAATAAGGCTGGTGGACGAAGGTGTGATGCAGCTTTAAACATTTTCCTAATTTTGGAGTCCAGAATAAATGAAATCAAAGGCCTGACCCGGTCCAAAGGGCCTGAGCAGAACTGGCAGCTTCAAACAGTGCAATGGGGGTTTGTTGGTAAGATCTGTTCCCAGAGGTCTCAGCAGAAGATGGTTCTATGGGATAAAATCCCTAAAAGGATCGTTTTTTTGGAGAGCTGCAGAACAACAGGAAGCAGAACCTTTAAGCTTATTTCCAAACCAGATTGGATCAATGCAGGTCACAGTTTGACCTTTGCATAGTCTGATATCGCTGCTGTTCAGCAGAGAGCAGGAGGAGCTTAGAAAGGCATTAAGAGGAGCTGAAGCTGCAGTCCAGCCTCTGAAGATCGGTCCGGCCGGCCATGGCTTACAGCCCGCTGTGTCTCTTCCTGCTGCTGAGCAGCTACGCTCTGGCACGTAAGTCTTTACCTTCACTAACAGAAAGACCCGCACAGGTTCCTCATCTTGATTTAACTCTTGGTCAGAACAGGAGGAAATCACCATAGCAACCAGCGTCTCAGCATTTTCTGGGCCTCTGGTTGGTTGGTTAGTCTGCAGCCTCCTCTTCCTCTGATGGACCTTCAGCAGGACCTCAACATTCCTCCATGTCTGGTTTAGCATCAGTCTTCCTGCTTTAACCCTGAATCCATCTTTAAAACCCTCTACAGGAAGCTCAGCTAACTGCAGCCTCAGCGTCTGGCCACTGAGCCAAAGAGAATAGAACCGACCCAAATGTGTTCGATGCATCTGACTGTTTATCGCTGGACCTTAACTTTCATCTCAGCTCCATCATTTTAATCCTGTTTATACTTTTGTTTTCAGAGGATGTCCAGGAAACGGCTTCATGTCCGAGTAAGTTCCCAAGCACTGCACACACTGCATGAATCTGTGGTTCTGACAGGGTCTGGTTCAGGAGCTGACTCAATGCAAGCAGGCAGAAATCTGCTGATGGATCAATGCTGCTCTCTGAACTCGGCCTGTTTGCTGAGATAGCAGCAGGAGCTGAGGGACCTACATAGTTCCTGCCTCAGAGGGGTTCAAAGGTGGGCTGTCCCAGGATGACAGGAGGACGGGTCTGTTGACCCATGATGCAAGTTTAGGGATGCACAGGAGGGCATGAGGTCGCCTGTAAGGGTTTGACTCAACCATGCATTCAAGGCGAACATGCAGACACTGTTGTCTCATTGCAGTGGCTTCAAGATTCAAGGCCCAAAGGAAATACGTGTACCGGTACGTCGCAGACAGCCGAAATGGAGTGGTCGGTTCTGCCGGCCTGCAAAACGGCCTTAAAGTCACTTGTGAGGTAAGAAGCAGTTGAGCTGATAGCAGCGTCTATCTGAGGTCCCCTCTCTGACCCATGGGTTCTGCAGGTGGAGATCCAGATCCCCCAGATGTGCAGGTTCATCATGGTCACCAGGGACTGCTCTCTCAGCGAGGTGTCCACCATGGACGGTCAGCCTGAGCCGTTCTACAGCCCGGCGCCCGGCTCCGACGTCTTCAGAGCCAGCATGGAGAAGTCAGTGCAAAATTATGCAGGAACAGAACATTAACTGAGGATTCTCAGGATCCATGAGGAGGGGTAGGAAGAGCTGTTTGGTTGCTCTTCATCTCTCAGAGCAGAGGTGTCATCCCTGCAGGTTGGATGATACCAACAGCAACCTTACTGATGCTCGAGGCATGAGAACCCGGTAATATAGGAACTTACTCTCAAGAGGATGCTCTGTTTTAGTTTTCCAGGGGAGAAAACCAACCTCATTGGTCCATGAATAGAAGAGGATCAGAACCAATGACGTAGAATCAGGCTTAGAGATGATAGGACTGGTCGGAAGGCAGTGGTCAGACGGCAGAAACATGGTCCATGTGCAGAAATTAGAGAAATCTTTGCCACCCCTCATGGACATGGCAGGACGAGGAAGTCAGAAAACAGGACCGGTAACAGGAAGTAATGCTGGACGACTGATAACAAAGGCTTTCAATAATCTGGCCGCATCTACAAGTTTGGGGCTTACTTAAGAAGGAGGACCACAGGTGGACTGAATGGGCAATCAGAGCAAGGGTAAGACAGTAATGGGAATGACCAGGCCAGTTTGATGAATATCATCAGCAACAGGACTGCAGCTCTGCCAGATCTATTATTTCAGAAGGTTTTGGTTATCTGTTTCAGTCCAGCTTAATTGTGGTTTGTGTTTAAAACGATGGTAAAAAGGTCATTAAATGCAGCGTGTTTCTGCAGGAGTCCTCTGAGGGTCATAGTCCACTCAAACAGCCATGTGGCGGTCTACCCTGAGGAAGACGAGCCTGTCAACATCCTCAACATCAAGAGAGGGATCTTCTCTGCCTTCATGGTGCCCATCATGGAGGACGGACAGACCAGTCTTATGGTTAGAGTCCCCTAGAGACACCGGAGATTAAAGTTATAGTGGAGGATTTTCAGAAATTTTAGGAAAGATCCGCCCTCTCCGCTTAAGAAAAAGAAAAGCACATCCACAACAATGTACCTGCTCCCAAGAAGGAATGCCTTTTAAACAAGTGTGGGAGTGTGCACGAGCCTCCATGTGCACGCTCTGTTTAATAGTTGATGTTTTACTTTCCAAAAGAAAATCTGCAATTTCTCCACTATGTCCTCACGTAAGCGAATCACCAGAATGACTGACAGTTAGGAGGACCTCTGATTTGGCTGATCCACCCGGAAGGAGAACATCCTCCACTACACCTTTAATCTAGTTCAGATTAAACCGGATGAATATGCACTCAGCTGATCTGAGTTGGTGTTTTCTCCAGAGCACCATCCATGGGCGCTGTCTGACGGCACACACTCTTCATTCCAGCCAAGAGGTCCGTCTCTCCAGAGACCTGTCCCAGTGTGACCAGTTCTACGGCAGGAAGCCCGCCAGTAGCCCAGTAGCTCTGCTGCAGCAGCTGGTGAGGAGCTGTTTCCAAAGCTTTGGTCCTGCTGCAGATGTTCAGGTAGAAATATCTAAGCGTCTGCATCAAGGTTTAGGATGAAAGCAGTTGGAGCCCCTCAGGGTGGGGGGCACCCTGAGGGGCAACAATCAATCAGAGTCCAGAGGGTCAGGATGATCATCCATCCTCCACCCTCAGCCCACTGTAACCATGGTAACCACAGCCACGGTGACTCTGCAGAGAGGAACGCTGAAAAGTGGACAGTCCCCTTGTTTAAGTTGTCTTCTTGTCTGTCCACACCAGTCCATAAGGTGCGAGGGTCAACGGAGCTGCTGAAAAGCAGCCGCTGGGAGGAGTTCTTCCTGCTGCTGCTTTCTGGCTGCTCTGTGCAGAAATAACGACTAACTTAGACTCTAATTTCCTGGTTTCAGCAACACCCCGTCTCCAAACTCATCAGCAGCTCTCAGAGCTGCAGATATCTGTTGGATAGCCGGGGGACACACGTCGGCACGGCCTCATGCACCGAGACGCACCGATACCTCCCCTTCTCCCATGGGTGAGGGTGGATCACGGCACAGGTTTCCGTACGCCGCTGAAGGTTTCTGACCTCCTGCTTTTCTGTCGCAGTGAAAATGGAATCTCATCTGTGGTTAAGCAGGATCTTAACTTTCAAAGTGTGAAAAGGATCAGTAGCAGAAGTTTTGGTGAGCTTTCATGATTGGCATTTCATTCCCATTTTTGTTTTAATTCAGGAACTAAAACTTGAAGTCTTTGTCCTCAGATGTTGAGCCCCGGCAGGCAAAGCCTCTACACTTTGATGAACCGGATGATAAAACTACAATCCGCACCAAGGAGGACATTCTGAGCATCCTGCAGGAGCTGGTGGCGCTAGCGAGCACGGATCAAGGCCAGAAGAGGACCAGCCTTTTCCACCAGCTGGTGTCCAGCATGAGGTCCCTGAGGAATGAGACTCTCAGCCAAACAGTAGCTGAGATGGTACGAGTGTCCAAGTGGCTGACCTTCCAGGCTCTGTTCCAGTGCGGAACGGCAGAATGCACCAGCGCCATCCTGCAGGTCATCTGGACCATAGAGGGGGTCTCACTGGAGGTAGATGCTCTGGTCTACCTGCTGGGTCTGCAGGCCAATCCTGATGCAGCGCGTGTGCGAGATATGCTCAGCATGGCTCAGTACAGACAGAGCAAAGCCATCATGTATGCGCTGGCAAACACGGTGAAAAGGTGAGTAAAGGCTTCAGCAATGGATGCGTTTAAAGTTCATGGTCACAGTCACAGCGTTTCCTGCCCTCACAGCTACAAAAACAAATTAATGTTGTTTTGTTCTCCTAATCTAGTCTTAAAGTCTTGCTGCTTGTGGTCTGAAAACATCTGGGAAGAACTTTTTCTTGTAGGAAACCCAGAACATATGATTTCCTCCTTTATTAGGGGTGTAGAATCTGTCCTGGGATCTGGAATGTCATGATATCCATGCTGGGTCAGATACAGCGTTAGCCTCGCGTTAGCCTCGCGTTAGCCTAGCCTCGGAGCTAAATAATTCTATAAACCTGTCAATCAGCCGCACTTTCTAACAGATGACTGTGAGGTCAGCGCTGTGGAGGGAGGTGGTGAGCAGATAAAGCTGCTTTCAGCTCTGGATGCAGGAGAGCTGCTCCCCACGATGCTCCTATCTTTAGCCTTGAAGAGGAGCTGCTGCGCTGGACAACTTTTTATCTCACACATCTATGCAATATATTGATATATCCATCCATCCATCCATCTTCCTCCGCTTATCCGGGGTCGGGTCGCGGGGGCAGCAGCTTAAGAAGGGAGGCCCAGACTTCCCTCTCCCCAGCCACTTCTTCCAGCTCTTCAGGAGGAACCCCAAGGCGTTCCCTGGCCAGCCGAGAAACATAGTCTCTCCAGCGTGTCCTGGGCCTCCCCCCGGTGGGACGTGCCCGGAACACCTCACCAGGGAGGCGTCCAGGAGGCATCCTAACCAGATGCCCGAGCCACCTCAACTGGCTCCTTTTGACGTGGAGGAGCAGCGGCTCTACTCCGAGTCCCTCCCGGATGACCGAGCTTCTCACCCTATCTCTAAGGGAGAGTCCAGCCACCCTACGGAGGAAACCCATTTCGGCCGCTTGTATCCGCGATCTCGTTCTTTCGGTCATGACCCAGAGTTCATGACCATAGATGAGGGTAGGAACGTAGATCGACCGGTAAATCGAGAGCTTCGCTTTTTGACTCAGCTCTCTCTTCACCACGACGGACCGGTACAGCGCCCGCTTCACGGCAGACGCTGCACCAATCCGCCTGTCGACCTCCCGCTCCCTTCTTCCCTCATTCGTGAACAAGATCCCAAGATACTTAAACTCCTCCACTTGGGGCAGGACAGCCCCCCTGACCCGGAGAAGATATTGATATATTCCCAAATATTTAAATTTTATAAATTACATTTTTATTATATTTTTTATGTGTTAATCTAGGTCATGGAGTGAGTCAGGCGGCCCCCTCTAATGACGGCTGCCACTAAATTAAACCCATTGTTGTAGAATCCAAACTGTGCTGGCGATGTTCTGAGTTGCTAATGCTAACATAACATTTATCTGGTGTCTAATAAGAAGGAGGATTTGACAGATTTGTGGGAGAAGAGCCCTGAAACTGTCTTGGATTTAAACTCCAGGACACACATTGAAAGCATTTAGGTTGTGTCCGACCGCATGCCCTGACCTCTGACCCCTCCATTACTATATAGAGCGGGGACTATATAGTGGACTTTACAGTGAACTCAGTTAACTGACCTGTCGGACATGATCACCACTTTTCACTCCCCTTTGGACACGTGGCTCCGCCTCCCCAGATGGTGCCGGCACCATCTTTCTTATTTGTCGCCGCTGTGACAACAAATCCCATAGTGCTTTGCGAGGAGAGCTCTCACAAAGCATTCTGGGATATATCTACTCGTCTAGTAACCATAGATCATCACTACCTTTCAAGGTGCATTGTGGGAAATTGTGAGTACACAACTTTTTAATTGCCAAGACATTCGGAAACTCATAAAAATGGCGTAACCAATATATTGTAACAAACTCAAAACGTAGGGCCCAGAATTCAAGCAAGACAGACGGTGGAACATTCTAGATATGCTAGAAAACTCTCTTTAATAAAAGCTCATGAATAATCTGCTGTTGTTTGCTGAAAACATACAGCGTAAATAGGAAACGGGAACAGGTGGATCTGATGAGGAACAGGGCAGAGCTAGACAGGTGAAGGAAATGAGCAATCAGGCCAGCCATCAGCGCCAAGATCATGACATATAGTGATCAGGGCGGACATTCGGACACGGCTTTGGTAAAACTTAGCATGTTGAGCTTACATTAACCGCCCATCACTCTGGGATACAAGATTTCAGCTACAAATGCAAATAAACTTCACAAACTGTTTAAGTAGTTAATTATTAAACAATTTAAAGTTATGCTGTCAATATGAGGTGACCCTATGACATCATCAGACCTGTTGTTTCTCTAAATATTAACATGCTAACACTCAGCTCATCATTCTGAACTGGAAGATGGTTTGAAACTTGAAATCTGTTGTACAACCCAAAAATGTTGTAAATCACAACATGAAACCTTTCCACATGCTATCCAAAGCTAATGATGCTACTGATGCTAATGCTAATTTCTAGTTAGGTTTAGCATCTGAGACCTGATCCATAAAGTGGTTCTGAAGCAGCTCTGCTTTGTGGACAGGTTCTATAAAGGAGGAGTAACTCCAGAGATCAAGGAGGTGTCAAAGTTCATGGAGATGATCTTAAACGAGTGCTCGGAGGACAACCGCGACTCTGAATCCCCTTCAGATCCTCAGGAGGAGGCCTTTCTCGTACTCAGAGTGAGATGTTTCACCAGCCTCTGCAATGTTTCACCAGATTACAGGAAGTTTTGTCCGGTTCTTAGTGGAGTTTTCTTTTCCTCACCTGCAGGTTGTTGGTGTCATGGGTCGGGCTATGCAGGACGTCAGTCCATCGCTCATCTCCTCTATCCTGGGATGCATGAAGAAAACTAATATACCGTTATCAAACCAGAAAGCAGCCATCCAGGCCTTCAGGCTGATGGAGATCACTGATGAGGTGGCTTCTTCTAATTCACATGATGACATCACTGTGACATCACCGTAACACTGGCTGAGGCTGCTGTTGTTACCAGACCTCTGAGTGGTTTTTATATTTGGCCCGGCACAGATCCGGCGTTCCCTCCTGGAGGTGTACCGGGACCCTCAGAGTTCAGCTGACAAACGTCTGGCAGCCTACATGGTTCTGATGAAGAACCCGGACCGGTCCGTCATCAGAGAGATTACAAATGCTCTAAGAGATGAGAAGGATGAGCAGCTGAAGAGCTTCGTGATCTCCCACCTGCACAACATCCACAGCTCTGATGAAAATCCTGAGTGAGCATTATGTCCACTAGGGCTGCAACTAACGATTATTTTAAAAATCGATGAATCGGACGATTATTTTTTCGATTAATCGATGAATCGGACAAAAAATATTTTTTATATTAACCTCTTTATTCCAAAATAAACATTATAGACAGAACAAACAAGCACACAAGTACAGGTTGCTCATTAACTGTACTGCTGCAATATGAAAAATAAATGTTTGTGTTAAAACTACGCAAACTTACATGAGAAATGTAGATGTACATCCACAAAATATAGGCTACTTTGATTCATAAAGCACAAAAAAAGACATTTTTGTTTTTAAAGCCCCTAAGGGGTTCAAACAATAGGCCCCCCCATTTCAACAAATGAGTTTTTTTAGACTAGAAGAGTTCTGCCTTTTAAGACAGGAAAGTATAGCAGTTAAAGTTGCTACTTGAGAAAAAACTGAACCATAGAGATAAAAATAGCCCTGTGATTCAAATTATAAATTGTATTTGGAATAAAAATGAGAGAACTAGGGGTGCTAAAAAACACATCCTCCAAAGACAGATATTTACATGGAAATGTGGCAGATAATTAATTGACATATTACTGATCTTGCTGGATTTTATTCTGCTTTACTTCCATAAATTGCAGGATCTTCTTTACTTTATCTTTGCCAGAAGATTTAAACTTTAAAAGCCTTGCCCTCATAATTTGCAAGTTAATTTATTTATAAAGAAAATGTAAACGCTGCTTAAGCTAATTCAAATGAAATTAAAAGTAAAATAAGTAGCCAACCTTATCACTGTCTGTAACCTACTAACACGGTAAGGAAAGCATCAGATGAGCTACCTGAGAAACTAACGTTACGTTTCCCCACTTTAAAACCAAACAAACATGGTGCTTCCGTGCCATGTTCATTTGTTTTGACAAAACTTGCATTGTACGACTTTTTTCGCTTTACAAAGTGCAGGCTATTTTAATTATTGTGATCAATTTGCGCCGTCCATCCCGGTGCATGCGCGCTTCATTTGCAGTCTGGACGCTGAGGCTCTGACTGCAGCGCTGAGAGGGACTCCTGCGGGAAAACGCGGTGGGGGAGGCGCCCCACGGCAGAGTAGGAACGATACATGCTTTCACGTAAGAGTCTCCAAAAGCCGCCAGTGACACCGTAAAAAGTCGCCAGATTTGTCGCTAGTCGCTTTTTTGAAAAATAGTCGCTGGAGGGGTCTGAAAAGTCGCTGAGTTGGCAACACTGCACCTGCGGCGCTGACTCGCTCTGCCATATTTTTTTTTCTTCCCCCGCTTCAGTCAAGTGGATGTGATGACGGCGGCGGCGGATGACACATTAATTGTGCGACACAACTAATCGATGATGAAATTCGTTGCCAACGCTTTTAAAAGTCGATTTTTATCAATTCGTTGTTGCAGCCCTAATGTCCACCCTGGACAGGTCGCCAGTCCATCGCAGGACAGGTCGCCAGTCCATCGCAGGACACAGGCACAAAAAGTCACACAACCATTGACGCCCACACTCACACCTAAGGAGAATTTAGAGAAGCCAGTTAACCTAACAGTCCAGTTTCTTTTACTGTGGGAGGAAGCCAGAGTACCTGGAGAGAACCCAGGCATGCTCAGGGAGAACATGCAGAAAGACCCTGTGTTTCCTGACAGGAATTGAACCCAGGACCTTCTTGCTGCAGGGGTCAGGCAAACCGTCTGGAGGGGGAAGCACAGCTTTGCTGGCACTGTTTTCAGTGGGAGGGGGGAGCTGCTGACCCTGAATGAGGACATCGCTGGACAGTGGAAGGAATACTCGCCTTCCATGGTGGAAGAAGAGATGGGGTTCATCACCCACGTTGAATTCACAGCGGCTTCCTGAGTATCTCTGGATGTTGTTAGGCTATCATGGCTGATTCGCCTCTCCAACATTGCTTGGAGGTCAGGGACAGTGGCCCCTGGATTGGCAGACTGGGGTGGTGGTCCCCCCGGCATAAGAAGGGGGGCCAGCGGGTGTGTTCTAACTACAGGAGGATCAGGCTGCTGGAGAGGAGAGTCTGATGGAGGAACCTCGGCTTCAAGAGGAGCAGTGTGGTTTCCTCCTGGCCCTGGAACAGTGGAGCAGCTCTGTACTCTCTGCTTGAAGGTTATATGGCCATGTGTGTTTAGTGGACTTTAAAAAGGGATTCAAACGTGTCCCTAATGGGAGTAGGGGGCCCTTTACTAGGGGCCATACAGTCTCCATACAAGAGGAGCAGGAGTCTGGTCCATATCACTGGCATTCACTCGGACCTGTTCCCAGTGCATGTTGGAGTCTGACAGAGCTACCATCTGTTAGCGGTGCAGTCAAGGGGGTCTGGTTTGGTGACCAGTGGATTTCCTCCCTGGAAACTTTAGTAACTTGGTGTCCTGTTCACTGATAAGGGGAGACTGGAGGTGGAGATCCATAGACGGATCGGTGCTGCTGCTTTAATCCAGACGCTGCTCCGTCTGCTGTGGTTCAGAGAGCTGAGAGAAAAGGCAAAGCTCTGATTTAGCGCTCGCTCTACGTTCCTTCCCTCACCTCTGGTCCTTAATCTGGATCAGAACCCAAAGAACCAGATCCTGGATCCAAGCTTCCTCTGCAGGGAGGCTGGGCTCTCCCTCAGAGAGAGGGTGAGGAGCTGGGTCATCAGGGAGAGGCTCAGAGTAGAGCTGCTTCTCCTCCAGAGGAGTCAGCTGAGGAGGATCAGGCATCTTAATCAGACGCCTCCCTGTGAGGGGTTCTAGTGACATCCTACCAGGAGGAGGAACAGGAGGAGGACCAGGTGACGACCAGGACACCATGGCAAGACTTTGTCTCTCTGCTGGCCTGGAGTGCCTCAGGCTTCCCCCACCAGGAAGTCTGGGAGTCTCTGCTGAGGCTGATGCCCTAAAGATCCAGTCCACAATGAAGCGAAATAATAAAAACAGCAGTAAATCTTTATAAATATGAACCACAAAAAGAATAATGACATTTTCATTATAGAACCTCAGGTCTGTCTGGACCTCCAGGATACCTTGACAGGTTTCCTCTGTCTTTTCATTTAATTAGCTGTTTAGTAAATAAACGTTTGGCCGATTGAGGAAGGATCTAATCTTTAAGTCCAATAATGGGTTCTGCTTCCTGTTCAGTCCAGTTAGATTTGTCTTCATATGCTTCTTTGTAAAGTAATGAGAAAATGATTTAACGTCACTCTCCTGTCTCCAGAATTAAGGAGCTCATTGAGGCGTCATTGAAGGACAAACTCACCTCCACAAACACTGAGTTCAACCGTTTGTCAAAGAACTACAAGCTCAGCTCCCAGCTGGGCTCCATCCAGAGCAGTGTCATCTTTGATGGCAGGAACACCCTGCCAAAGGAGCTGAAGCTGGAGGCCGCGCTGAAGGCCTTCCATCAAAGCTATGACCTGTTTGAGGTTTGATTAGATCTTTTCTTCATGATGTACCAACAGTAGGAGCAACTTTCACCAACAGCCCTCCTTGTAGGTCGGACTTGAAGGAGCGGGATTTGAACCAACTGTCGAGGCTCTTTTTGGGAAAAAGGGCGTCCTTCCTGAAACCTTCTCCAGACTCATAAAGTTTGCAGGTGAAGGTGCTCCAATGCTTCGAGAACTTCTGGAAAGGATTTCAGGAAGACAAAGCAAGAACAGGAGACAGGTGGTGCCTTTGGATCCATTGTCTCAAAAAATGAATTGGGTCCTTCATGAAGACGGTTTGTGAAATAAATGCTGCGGGTATCTCCTCAGGTTCCAGAAGATCACCTGAAGGCAATCATAGACCACTTCCAGAAGCTCCTTCATGATGCTCGGTTCTCTGCAGCTCCAGAAGCCACTGCCTTTCTCAGACTTCTGGGAAATGAAATTGGATACATGAAGATGAGCGAAATGAGACAAATGTTGGAGACTCTATTCAGTTACCTCCATGTTTTTATCCACGTAATACCTTCACAGGTTAGACTTGTTTTCTGTTGTCACCTTCAGCTTATTCATAGCATTCATTTCAAGTCCTGCAGAGTTTTGGACCTATAATCATGAAATCGATGAATTATCCAAACTAAGATGATCTACATAGGAACATTTGCATAGAGTTGAAAATGAATCCGAAATGTGGGAGAAAAAAACGGAAAGTAATCCTGAAATTATACTTTAAGAGCCGCTGTCGGTACAAGATCTGCTCGGGGCCCCGCCCCTTCTTATGACGTCACCATACGGCAACTCCACTCGGACAAACCATATTGCACCCGTTTCTTAAGAATCAGATCTTTTCTGGAGTCTCAACATATCATTACCTATATTTGCTCTTATTTTACATTTTATCAGCCATCCAAAGTAGCCGAATGTAGAAACAATCATTGTCAGTCTTGAAGTAAAGTACTGCCTTCTAAGATAGACCGAACTGTGCCATTTAATCAAGGGGACACAAAAAGTCTCAGAGCTTCTTCTTCTTTTTATTCAGATCTGAGGTCAGAGGAGGAAAAATGGAACATCTTACAATGACTTTCATGGGGATTTTAGACGAAGAAAACAGTTATTCTGCTTGTAGAAAATGAACGGCTGTTGTTGACAGGAAGTTAAAAGTAGTGTAGCCTAATATGGCTAACTGATCGACCTAAAAGAGGCTAACCTGTTAGCTACTGAGCACAGCTAGCCAAAGCGCTACCCAGCTCACCCCCTTTAAGCATGGTCTAACAGTTAGTTTGTTCACCAGAAACAGATATTTTCGGCTGTGTTATCAATCGGGTAAAACTCGGCACACGCTAACGCTACAGATGCTCCCGACTCGGCACACGCTAACGCTACAGATGCTCCCGACTCGGTACATGCTAACGCTACAGACGCTCCCGACTCGGCACATGCTAACGCTACAGACGCTCCCGACTCGGCACACGCTAACGCTACAGATGCTCCCGACTCGGCACACGCTAACGGTACAGATGCTCCCGACTCGGCACACGCTAACGGTACAGATGCTCCCGACTCGGCACACGCTAACGCTACAGATGCTCCCGACGCGGCACACGCTAACGCTACAAATGCTCCCGACTCTGCACACGCTAACGCTACAGATGCTCCCGACTCGGCACACGCTAACGCTACAGATGCTCCCGACTCGGCACACGCTAACGCTACAGATGCTCCCGACTCGGCACACGCTAACACTACAGATGCTCCCGACTCGGCACACGCTAACGCTACAGATGCTCCCGACTCAGCACACGCTAACGCTACAGACGCTCCCGACTCGGCACATGCTAAAGCTCCCGACTCGGCACACGCTAACGCTACAGATGCTCCCGACTCGGCACACGCTAACGCTACAGATGCTCCCGACTCGGCACACGCTAACGCTACAGATGCTCCCGACTCGGCACACGCTAACGCTACAGATGCTCCCGACTCGGCACACGCTAACGCTACAGATGCTCCCAACTCGGCACACGCTAACGCTACAGATGCTCCCGACTCGGCACACGCTAACACTACAGATGCTCCCGACTCAGCACACGCTAATGCTACAGATGCTCCCGACTGAGCACACGCTAACGCTACAGACGCTCCCGACTCGGCACACGCTAAAGCTCCCGACTCGGCACACGCTAACACTACAGATGCTCCCGACTCAGCACACGCTAATGCTACAGATGCTCCCGACTTGGCACACGCTAACGCTACAGATGCTCCCGACTCGGCACACGCTAACGCTACAGATGCTCCCGACTCGGCACACGCTAACGCTACAGATGCTCCCGACTCGGCACACGCTAACGCTACAGATGCTCCCGACTCGGCACAAGCTAACACTACAGATGCTCCCGACTCAGCACACACTAACGCTACAGATGCTCCCGACTCAGCACACGCTAATGCTACAGACGCTCCCGACTCGGCACATGCTAAAGCTCCCGACTCGGCACACGCTAACGCTACAGATGCTCCCGACTTAGCACACGCTAACGCTACAGATGCTCCCGACTCAGCACACGCTAACGCTACAGATGCTCCCGACTCAGCACACGCTAACGCTACAGATGCTCCCGACTCGGCACACGCTAACGCTACAGATGCTCCCGACTCAGCACACGCTAACGCTACAGATGCTCCCGACTCGGCACACGCTAACGCTACAGATGCTCCTGACTCAGCACACGCTAACGCTACAGATGCTCCCGACTCGGCACACGCTAACGCTACAGATGCTCCCGACTCGGCACACGCTAACGCTACAGATGCTCCTGACTCAGCACACGCTAACGCTACAGATGCTCCCGACTCAGCACACGCTAACGCTACAGATGCTCCCGACTCGGCACACGCTAACGCTACAGATGCTCCCGACTCAGCACACGCTAACGCTACAGATGCTCCCGACTCAGCACATGCTAACGCTACAGATGCTCCTGACTCAGCACACGCTAACGCTACAGACGCTCCCGACTCGGCACACGCTAACGCTACAGATGCTCCCGACTCGGCACAGGCTAACGCTACAGACGCTCCCGACTCGGCACACGCTAACGCTACAGATGCTCCCGACTCGGCACACGCTAACGCTACAGATGCTCCCGACTCAGCACACGCTAACGCTACAGATGCTCCCGACTCGGCACACGCTAACACTACAGATGCTCCCGACTCAGCACACGCTAATGCTACAGATGCTCCCGACTCAGCACACGCTAACGCTACAGACGCTCCCGACTCGGCACACGCTAACGCTACAGATGCTCCCGACTCGGCACACGCTAACGCTACAGATGCTCCCGACTCAGCACACGCTAACGCTACAGATGCTCCCGACTCGGCACACGCTAACACTACAGATGCTCCCGACTCAGCACACGCTAATGCTACAGATGCTCCCGACTCAGCACACGCTAACACTACAGATGCTCCCGACTCAGCACACGCTAACGCTACAGATGCTCCCGACTCGGCACACGCTAACGCTACAGATGCTCCCGACTCAGCACACGCTAACGCTACAGATGCTCCCGACTCGGCACACGCTAACGCTACAGATGCTCCCGACTCGGCACACGCTAACGCTACAAATGCTTCAATCCAAAATGTCAGAAATAGCGTTTAGTTCCAGGTTTTATCCAGCAGCCCAACAAAGCCTGGTTTTAGTTTAGAAAACATGCAAATAGAAACAGATGAACGGGTCCCCCCCTTTGGAATGGGGGTCGTTTGGCTTCTTTGTTAGCCTGCAATGCCCCATACCTGACTATAGCTACGTTTACATGCGCAAAATTTCCCCGATCCGATCCAAACCTTGGTTGATCGGAAATTCAAAATCTCCGTTTACATGGACACTAAATGAAATGATCCGATCATGACGTGTGTATACATGTACCAAGCGTTGGATCAGATTAAATCTTTTAAGCATGCGCAGAACTTCCTGCCAAACTTGGCAGTTCTGTCTGCGTCTGGTTTTTGGGAGGCCTGACAAACGATGCGCTCGGAGCGAGCGGAAAGAAAAACGGAGAGAGGAGGAAAAAAGCGCTTGGCAGCGAAATGTAAGGGAGAAATAGAGAATGAGCGATTGAACCGGCGTGGGAGAGCGAGTGGGCTGTGGAGAGAGAAAAGAGGAGGAGGATAAATTCTTGCTTCCTGCAGCTTTAAATGAACTTGAGTGTTTAAGTCGGCGTTCCTAGACTCCTCCCGCCATGTTGTTCACAGCGAGAGCGAGAGCGACCGGTGGTTTCCTGTTGTTGACAAGGCGGAAAAACGTCACGCTGACGTCGCACACATGCGCAGTGAAGATTATTTTACTCTTAAGATCCGAATGGGTGTTTACATGGACGCCAATCAGAATGGCGATCGGCAAAAACCACCTCTCTCATTCGGAATTAAATTTAGATCCGATCGGACCGAATCGGATTAGAATCTTCAGTCTGACATGTTTACATGAAACATTTTTGATCTGATCAGGCCTTCAATCCGATTAGTTGTGTCCATGTAAACGTAGCTTATGTCTCTAAAAGGGGGGTCGTTAGAGGGAATTGTTGGCCTGGCTGAACAGGTGAGGTCCTCTGCTCTCCTGTACAGGGGCTGGTGCTGCGATGATAGCGGGAAAGGACCCTTGGATTTAATCTTACAATCTTACTTTCAGCTATGAAGAACCAATCAAGAAGAAGTTCTTGATTTAGGTTGTAAAACGAAACTTTTAGAAGCAGCGAGTTCGAACATTCAAACATTCGCTGCACCCTTTCCTGCAGGGGATCCGATTTAAGCAAACATTTCTCTGCTTCTTATGCACCATAAGGCCTTCTTAAAGCTGACCTCCAGCACTGAAAACGAGATGTTTTTCCACTACATCTTCATGGACACGTCCTTCTCTCTACCCACTGCCTCTGGTCTTCCTCTCAAGTTTTCCTTGTCTGGAGTGTTGGCCCCTGGTGCCAGAGGAGGCCTGACAGCCTCAGCAGAGGTAAGTCAGTCTTTCTCCCTCGTTGGAAGGCAGTTCTGGTTCTTCATGCTTTTACAAGCTCCTCTCTTTTCCCTGCAGACCGATGTGTCCTTCAAGCCTTCAGTAGGGTTGGAACTGATCACCCAAATGGGTGTGCACCTCCCAGACTTTGTGGAAACAGGAACTGAGATGCACAGCAGTCTGTACCATGAGAGCTCATTTAATGCCAGAGTAAGTGTGAAGAAGAACCAGATGAAGCTGTCCATCCCTGCTCCAACGTCCAGCAGCCAGCTGCTTAGCATCAGGTCAGCAGTAGCTTTGATGGGTCACACCAAACTCTTCCTCTGGATGCTCACTCGGTCTTTTTTTATCTTGGTCTCTGGATGCAGGAATCAGCTGCTGTCCGTCTCTTCCGGCCAAACCAAGCCGCTACCGTCGCTGGTGGAAAACCAGGTGGACTCCACAGACTGCCAGCCTCTGATCACAGGACTCAACCTGTGCACCGTGGTCAGATACTCCAACGCTTCCTCCGTGGAACAGGCTCCTTATTTCCCTCTGACTGGAGAAGCTCTGTAAGAGGAGCCATGTTTGCTTTTTACTGAGGAAATCCTTTGGTCTGTGGAATTTAGACATTAACCTACAGCGGGGTCAAAGTGAAGGAAATGTTTTCCTTTGTTTAAGGTTTGCTGTGGAGCTCCAGCCCACCGGGAAAGTTTCCAAGTTCGTTGCCACCATCAGCGACGAGACTGTGAGGGAGGGGAAAAGGGGCCGAACCAAAGTGGAGACGCTGAAGCTCAGCCTGAGGACAGAAGGTGCGGCTCCACCATGAGATGTTAGAAGGAGGTCAAAACTCAAACGTTTGATGGAAAAAAATGATCTCCTTTTAATGCTCTTTCCCATTTACTGATTTATGAGTTCTGACTTTCATCCATTCAGGCCTCAGAGCTGCGAGGATCCAACCTTTCCATTATAAAAAATATATTTTTCCATTATCTTGTTTATTTGGATTTGCTGATTCGTTCTAAGATGAGTTTCAGAAAAGGTTTAGAAAAGTTAACAGGAGTCGCGTCTGACCTGAGAATAAAACCATCTACGGCATTAAATCCTTTCATGGGAGATTATGACTAAAATATGTCGCCAATAAATATATAGCCCTATAATCACATCCCAGCAAAAATATATTTATACTGTTTTTCCCCATGATTATACTTTTCATGGTAAAAGATGTATTTGCTGAGAATTTAAAAAGAATATACATATTTTTAGTTCTTATCATTATCAGAGAAAAGGTCAAAAAAGTCAAATAGATTCTTCATGTCTACAAAGTAGAAATTAAATGATTAACCTGAGCTCCTAAATGCAACAAATCTCATTATGAGTAAAAAAAAAACGATCGATCTCAATGCAAAATGTTAAAATCATAATAAAAGATGTTTGAGACGAGTTCAGCTCTTCAGAATCAGGGTCAGTCAAAGCTCATCTGACCCGGTGGAGGTTTAATATCAGCGCTGCGCTTCCCCAACGGTAGCTGAGATAATAACCCCATCATCAGAGCTCTGACATATGAAACACAACTAAAACAGCTGCAACGTACAGGTGTCTAAGGGGGAGGGGGTTGTTTGGGATGAAAGTATAGTTCTCATACATCTAGACTGTTTCTCAGTGATTATTTCATAACATTCTGTGTTATTTCCAACTATAGTGTCTTTGTAACGATATGTGGAGACCTTCTCAACCTTTCTGCTGGGATTGAATTAGAGAAAGACAAACTCTATCTTTCCAGAGCAGGGCTGGACAACATGACATGACAAAAACTTCAAATCAATCCTCTGGACGTTGTTTCCAAGTTTGAAGACGTTTCTCTTCCATCCAGGAAGATTTTTCAATCCAAATGTCAGAAATAGCGTTTAGTTCCAGGTTTTATCCAACAGCCCAACAAAGCCTGGTTTTAGTTTAGAAAACATGCAAATAGAAACGGATGAACGGGTCCCCCCCTTTGGAATGGGGGTCGTTTGGCTTCTTTGTTAGCCTGCAATGCCCCATACCTGTCTATGTCTCTGAAAGGGGGGTCGTTAGAGGGAATAGTTGGCCTGGCTGAACAGGTGAGGTCTTCTGTTCTCCTGTAAAGGGGGTGGAGCTGCGATGATAGCGGGAAGGAATTAAATCTGAGCCCCCCCCCATCTATGTTTCTTTCTTAGCATAGATGCTTCCTTCCTCTCAAACCTTCTGTCTTCTTTGTCCAAAATGTGAACATTCTGGTCCTCCAAAGAATGTCCTTTGTCCATCAGGTGTAGATGTAGCGCAGAGTCTTGTCCAGAGGGGGGCAGTGACGAATCCGCCTCGTCACTGAAAACAACTAACTTTGCATGCTTGTGAGGACCGATACCCTCATGCTGAGCCCTACTGCCACAGTTCATTAACTAAAAATACACAAGCTGTTCCTGGTTACCTGCTGGTGTGTTGAGGGTGCACACTTAATATTTCAGTGGGGTTAGCCGTGTGTGTGTGGCGTCATTGCTGGGTTCAAACTCGAGGCAACGCTCAGTAAGCGGTTAAAACGCCACAGTTGTTAGCATGTGGAAGTGACGTCACCAACGGTGACTTGCTAAATGTTTGCCAGATTATTATTATTGGGTGTATTTGAATAAGTCCAAGAATCTGTGAAAAGGAATTAAATAGTAAAAATTATTTGTTTTTGTATATCAATTCTGATTGTTTGTGGAGGTAATAATATATGTAGAAAACTGATTTATGTGAGGAAATCAGAAATAAGAGAGCCTGAGGGGAGGGGCTTAAGCTATTTTATTGAGGGCTGTGGGAGGAAGAGCGGCCATTTTGTTTTTCTGTTTCTTTGTTACATTGCTGCTAACTGGAGGGAGGCTGAGGCCCAGAGGATCTTGTAAATGTATAGTTTCTTTTGCACCCTGTTTTGAGTTTATGAGCACAATAAGCCACAAACACCTGGAATCCGACTGAGCCTGGATTTATTGGAGCCCAAAGAACCAAAGAGCCCTGCGTCTGTGGAGAGGTTGTTTGGTTTCTCCAATATAAAGATCAGAGCATTCCTCGCTGCATTGAACTGCAGACACTCTGCTCAGATTAGGTCTTTAGGATGAACCGGTCTCTGTTTCAGGGTCTGTTTGGTTTGAAACGTTCTGGGATTTTGTGTTTGGAGAAAATACTCTTTAGTTTTTCAGAGACTCCAGAAACATCTGGGATGGAGATTAGGGATGGGACGATTTATGAAAACCGTCCGAATCGTTCGGTTCGACTGTCTCGGTTCAATTCGCGTGTGTTTCGTTCGGTTCATGCGCTGCTCCTTTTTCTCATAGGCGAAGCGTTTACACTCCAGAGCAGAAGGTGGCGGTACTGCGACCAAAGCCAACCACCAGTATTAAACAGGAAGAAGAAGAAGCGAAGCAGCGTAGCCGGGTGTAGCAGAAAAAAATCAGTTGTTGTGGAGAATTGTGTGGGTATGGCGAGTGGGAAAGAACAGGAGTTGGAAGACGCGCCAGCAGCACTTTATAGGTCTGCTGTATGGGACCACTTTGCATTTAGAGTGACCTACGATGACGGCCGAAAGAAAGTGGTGGATAAAAGTGCAACAGTGTGCAAGCATTGTGCAACACGTTTTGTTTATGCTAACAGCAACATGACCAACATGTCATGCTAACCCTGAAATCCCTCATACTCCGTCAGCGCCCCGCCCCCCCAGACCGGCTGCTCAAAGCAAAGCCTACAGCCTCCACTGTGGCTCCCGTCCGCTCCGCTCTGAGTTCCTTGGAGATGGTAGAGAGCATGCGCCAGATGATTAAATTCAAAGCAGCAAAACATACGGAAATGATCCAGGGTTTCCGCGGATCATTAAAAATAATTACAATCCATTATTTTTGGGGGGATTTTTTTCATTAATTCCATCAATTTTTATGGGATTTCGGTGTAACAATCAACATATACCGAACCGAACCGAAAACCGTGACCAGAAACCGTGAATCGAACCGAACCGTGGATTTTGTGAACCGTTCCACCCCTAATGGAGATGTTTTTGCATTTAATCTTCTCATTGTTATGTTCTGCTGTGTGTCTTTTGGATTTCCTTGTCCGTTTCTATT